>NC_136610.1:38151517-38261517 GCF_933228915.1 Telmatherina bonti | reverse complement strand
GTCAAACTTTACGTTTGTATTTTACTGTTTGCTCATTTTGCTCCCCACTTTCCTGCATGTAAATCATCACTGATATGCAATTGAAGCTTGAAGGTTAAATGTTAAGTGAGAATTCTGCTACGAGGCAGATTTAACCCTAAATTATCATCGCAGAGTAATTACCTTGGAAATATGAAATGACCCTGAAATTCTGATATAGAAGCAGGAAGCTGCAAGTGTCCAGTAGAAGACTCTTTTGGAGTGTCAAGTAGTGCAAATGGTGAAGAAAGTCTGTTTGAGGAGGAATATAAGTTGCTAAAAAGGACCTATTTTATGTTAAACTCCCTTCAAAATGTTTTCTGTGTCCTCAGATCTGGTGTTTAAAGCCCAAAAATGAGTAAATACTGTCCCTTCTCTGCCACCTCTTCTCCCTGAGAATATATACATATACATGTATATATATACATATACATATACATATACATATATATATACATGTGTATATATATATATATATATATATATATATATATATATATATATATATATATATATATATATGTATGTATACACATGTATATGTATGTCTGTATGTCTGTATATGTATATGTATGTCTGTATGTCTGTATATGTATATGTATGAGGTGTTTTCTGTTTTCTCTTCTTCTCTTTCTGTCCCTCTTCTATCTTCTCCTGTCATGTCCAGCAGTACAAACTCTGTAACACAAACAATCCAGCATATCAAGGGGAACATTATGTCTTGAATGCTTCCCTTAGCAAAGTAAATTTGCTGTCACCATTTTTACTACGGTGTCTCTGAACTGACAAACAAGCTGTGAGCTGCAGTAGCAGCTTTGTTTATAGGAGCTAGCGCACCAAGTAGCGCCTTAAAAGGACCATAGAAATACTTTATTACTTTATTATTAAATACTTTATTTTTAGTTATGTGTAGTGGAGTCATGGCTGCACAAACAGAAATATCTTAACAGCTGAAGGGATTTTGACCACTGACAGCCACCATACATTCACAAATAAAGGTGTTAAAAGAGATGTTTATGTTCCTCCTTACTACATGGCAGTAATTCTTGTACACTGAAACTTTAACTGTATAATCTTGTATACCTACATGGTAACAACTACGGATAATAAACTGTTTAATATTGTTTTACATATTTTTAAATGGTAAAAAAAAAAAAAGACTTCAGATAAATAAAAACAGACTTTTTTCCCCTAATTTTTCTTGCATCAGACTTCAAAGTGAAGTCCCCCCCAGTGAATGTGTTTTTAATTGATCATGTGGGTTCACATTGTGGAACAGCTTGGACAGGACGCTCAGCGAATGTCCAAATATAAACCAGTTTAAAAAATAGGATAAAGACATGATTTTCATATATAAATGCAGAGGGTGTTTGATTATCACTGGGTGTCTTCTTTTTGTTATGAAGGTACTTTGGTGTTATTTACAGTTATGTATATGTTAATATAATCTTATAGAATATTGTCATTATAATTAAGGACAATGATATATATTATCATAATTATATGCAATTATAGTTAAGCAATCAAATTAATTCATGATTCATTCGGAGGGGGTGGGATAGTATAAGTTTGTACTTCCTCCCACTCTTTTTCGGATATGTAAATAGAATATATAGATGTCAGTTATGTTTGCTGCATTTATGTATTTGTACTTTGGTCTGTCCATTAATGGATGATAATAGTTTGCTTATTACATGTTTAAAAGAAATTCCTAAATTCTAATTCAACAGTGCCTTGGGGTGGCGTAATGGTAAACCGATGCTGTAAAACTAAGCTGAAGGCATTGAATGAAGTATGTTTCTAAGTCCTGGAAGTGCAGAAAAACTGTTCATATTTGTCTTTTCCCCAGTTTGTCTTTCTTCTTTACTTTGCTTCCCAGTGATTAGGCCTAAACCCTCCCTGTCTGCTCGGCGGTTCGCTGCCAACTCAGCTGCTGCCGGAGTTTATGGAGAGCCGGGTTTTGGCCAAGAGCAATAGCTTTTATTCCAGGGATGAATTTCACAAGAAATATTTGCTTTATTATCAGACAATTAAAAACATAAAATGACAACAAAATAAATCTAATTAACAACCAAAAAGACCAAACATATTTGATCAGTTGGTGAAATCTATTTTCTCTCTGTTTGCAGTGTGTTCCTAATGAGCTCTGCTGTGTGTGAACTTCCACACTAACAGGTTAGCTTCCCCAGACAGAAGCCGCTCGCTCATTTAGCGCTGGCTGGAGGTGTGTTTGACCTTCCCCTGCTGCATGAAGTCGAGCAATGTGAAGCTATAGTCTGCCAAGACTGCGTCTCCTGGGTGCAGGTATGGACAGCATGTAACACAAACCCTGTCTGCATGTGGGAGGGCGTAACGACCGAATGCTGACGTTTTGTTGGACAGCTTTCTAAAGGTCCATTTCTGTCTCCATCCATACTTCAATACGTCTTTACGTTGCCATGGTTGTTCAGCCAGCTCATCCACCCCTCGGCAGTGCCGACTTCAGAGGTCCCGTCCACGTTCTGACCCCGAACAGTCGCGGCATTGCACCACTAGAATGTTGTTAACTTTAGAAACACCAGAAGAAGAAAATTAAAACAAAGGTTTTTTTTCTGTTTTAAAAAATTCTTCTTCTTTGGATGATTTTTAGTTGATGGTTTCTGTATCATTCACTCTCCTTCTCTGGTTTGGTCTTTTTTCTGGTTGTGTGTCATCTAAACAACTCAACACTGCCCCCGGTGGTTTCTGGTGGCATTGCTCTGTTTTCTTATTGTCTTGTCCAGCATTAAAGCAGCAGAATGATGGTCTGGATGTTGTGTTCTGCTGGGAAAATTTACTTTGCCATTGATATTCTGGGTTCTTATTTAATTTTTCTATTTATTTTACATAATTGTTTGTATTACAGAGTTTGTACTGCTGGACCGGACCGGAGAGGACAGAAGAGGGACAGAAAGAGAACTGAGAAGAAGAGAAAACAGAAAAACACCTCGTAGAGAGAAAGAGAAAGAGAAAAGTGGCATTGCTCTGTTTTCTGCACACAGCTGGACTTTGTGCTAGCTACCTGTGTTGGTATGACAGCAGGTTTTCCGTTGCTCATGGTACTGCATATGCAGGTGAGACCTGTTGCTGCTTTGCAGGTCATGAATCAAATTATTTGCTTGGTGTCATTAGTGATGCTGGAGCAGCTGTCTGAGCAACTCTGGTCTCAAGGTTTATCCTTGGATAAAGGATGTGCTGCTGGCTCTGTAGTTTAATTGAGCCAATAGTATAAAAGTCCTTTCTTGCTTCAATGCCAGCTGCTAACGGTGACTACAGACAGCTGCTGGCTGATGGGGAGGATCAGCTGCATGCTGCTGATAATGAGCCAGTTCAGTAAAATCCAGATAATAGCTCTGAATCAAAGAGGCCTCTAACTGGCTGCATGCGATGGGATATCTGACTGAATTATTGGTTCTCTCTCCTTCCTCTGAATTAACTCTGGATGACTAACTGAGTGGAAATATGTTTGGACTCCTTGTTGGGTGACTTTCAAGGCACCATGGCATCTCAGTACATGGAGATGTGTAAGACAGCCTGTGGATCGGCTTACTGACAGCTACCAGGTCTCCAAGTCTTTTATTGTTCTAGAAATAAGAAGGCTTCATAGATTTCCATATAGGAGGTTTAACTTTTCCACAGTCCAGCTATGACTGGTGTTAATCAACCATTTCCATTGTATAAAATTTCACTTATTTTCATTTCATACCATTAGCATCACAGTGATTAACAGAGGTACAAACATTATTTTATATCCCCAAACCTGCTCTTAATGCAAGCACACAACTTGTTCAGGTTAAATACAGGATTGTGTTTAAGATGCCTGTCTCTTTCTGAAGAGAACAGTTGTTTTATTGGTGGCAAACACTATGAATAAACCCAGCAAGGACTACAGACATATGAGGTTCTGAGTATGTTGCTGTAGATTTAACAAACAGAAGCTGTACTCAGAAGCTCGTTCTGTGGGTCTTGTGCTCAGTAAAGTTATTTACGCTGCTCAGGTCCAAGAAGTTTCATTTGATGAGCTAGCAGCCAGCTACCAGCTAGCTGCTGCTAGCGCTAGCTGCTAACACGTTGACAGCAGCCTTTTTGATTCGATCCCTGGTCCGTTTACTCGCTAAAGTCTGGTTCGTTCTGATTCAGGTCAGAGTAGCGGGCTCGGTGTGCCTATAGGCAGGTCTCAGTCTGTTTCCATTGAATACAGGATGCAGAAAACAAAGTGCAATGTGGGTTCAGCGCACAGCATAGCGTACAAATGCAACCAAAACATGGACGCGAGAACTGATCGGTGGTTCTGGATTGTAGGGACTGGTTACAGTCAGATGTCGGAGAAATTGGTAAAAATTCTGATAGAAATCTGATCAACCCAGACCACCAGGACCTGGTGTGATCCGCCCAGACCACCAGGACCTGGTGTGATCCGCCCAGACCACCAGGACCTTTTCCACCCAGACCACCAGGACCTGGTGTGATCCGCCCAGACCACCAGGACCTTTTCCACCCAGACCACCAGGACCTGGTGTGATCCGCCCAGACCACCAGGACCTTTTCCACCCAGACCACCAGGACCTGGTGTGATGCGCCCAGACCACCAGGACCTGGTGTGATGCACCCAGACCACCAGGACCTGGTGTGATGCGCCCAGACCACCAGGACCTGGTGTGATGCGCCCAGACCACCAGGACCTGGTGTGATGCGCCCAGACCACCAGGACCTGGTGTGATCCGCCCAGACCACCAGGACCTGGTGTGATCCACCCAGACCACCAGGACCTGGTGTGATCCGCCCAGACCACCAGGACCTGGTGTGATCCGCCCAGACCACCAGGACCTGGTGTGATGCGCCCAGACCACCAGGACCTGGTGTGATCCACCCAGACCACCAGGACCTGGTGTGATCCGCCCAGACCACCAGGACCTGGTGTGATCCACCCAGACCACCAGAACATGATCTGTTTTTCTTGCTTCTGGTGGAAAGTAAAATATATTTTTTTCAAAGGTTCAATTCATTTGAGAAGTGCAGCATGAACACATGAACATAGTCTTGTTCCAGAATAATGTGTCCCCCAGAATATGTCTTAACATAATCTACACTGTAAAACATCTGTTAGCTTTCTCAACATCCACAACCACACATGTATGTTTCCATTTATCTCTAAAACCAGTTGTTCTGTTTAAAGTTCTGCTTGGTGTCATACGTTCTTTTCAAAATATGCATAAGGTTAAAAATGTTTCCAGTATGAGAATAAAGTTAAACAGGAGACATTGCCAAAATGTATTTAAACCTTCACTTTCCCTTCACGGCTTTTATCCCTCCGGTGCTGGTCATCTTGAAGGTTCATGGAGCTGTCCATCTAGTGCCGTTTTGTGAGGATGAGGAATTGGCAGAAAGCCTGCTGGCACAGAAGTGTGACTCGACTAGCCGCGGTGATTTCCTCAGGGTGGAGAGGATGCAGTGTGAGTGGTTGGGATTGAATGGGTTGCCAACCAGTGATGAGATAAGACCCCGCTCTTTGTCAAGGTTATTTAAATTCTTCAAATTGTTTTATTTTATCCACTTTTTTTTAAACCTCCTTACTTTATCCAGTCCGGCACAAAAGTCACAGGATTCATCAAGTTTATTATCGTCACGTGGGGTTTGGAATGTGGAGAATGGGAATCCGCCGCTCCCAAATGTCTGCCGTCTGTGGCCTTATCTGTTGTTCCATACTGTTTCATTACTGGTCTGGACATCTGTTCCCTGGAGCTAAGAAGCATAAATGGCCTTTTCCTCCCCCTGAGGTTGTGGCTATGGAAAATTATGGGGACACTCTTCAGATGTGTGTCCTGTAGGACAGTCTCAATTTATGTCACTATTATTATATAGTGTGTTGCTTGTGCTTCCTGCTGCTGAGACTGGGTAGTATTCTCTCAGGTCTCAGGTCTTAGGGACATAAGTGAAATAGTGCCTGCAAGCTGGAAGTTTGATCTACTGAGTCCCATCTGATTCGTCTCGTATTCTACGGGCTTATATGTGGTGCAGTTCAGTCCAAAGGAGTTGAGAGTTAAGGCCCACTTTACTTGTGTAAAGGTGGACATCATAAAACATTTTCACGAGTTTAGATTGGATTTGGAACGACGTGTGGTGGTTGCCGTGGTGACAGTAGTCACATGATCTATGACGAGAAAATAGCCAGCTTCGTGTCGGAATCGCCAACAGAATGAGTGCACTATGGAGTGTAGCTCTGTGTAATGAATGAGGGGTTTGGGAACAGGGTGGGCATTTGGACACAACCTTTGTGTTTTTTCTTCTTCTGGTGTTTTTGGACGGTTGTTTTTTGCTGTTGTTAACTTCTGCGTCTTCTTCAGCTGTTTTTCATTTGGCAGTTTCAGTATCGTCTTCTTTCTGTTCCTCTTCTTCTCTGATTTTATTGCTGTGTCAGCTAAATAACTCAACACTGCCCCCTGTGGTTTATAGTGGTATTGTTTAGTTTTATACGGTAAGATTCTTGCAAACGAAACAAATTGCGCTTGTGATCGATGCAGATGAAACTGTCTGTCTTCTGTGTCCGGCAGAAATGGGCCTGTAGATGTCGTGATTGACATCCTATGAGAGCACTGCTGGCTATTTTCTTCCACTTTTATGTTTTCCTGACAGGTCATCAGGGTGGGAGATAGTGGAGGACTTTCTGCTGCATCACAAGGCAGACTACTTCTACGTATCTGATGCAAGTACCAGTACAACCCAAACACTCATAGTCAGTTTCTCATCATTCAATCAGTTGTTCATACTTGACAGCTTTGGTCTTCCGTAGCTGTAATGCAGCATGGTTGCAACGGAAATCAGAAGAGTCGTGCACATTTCTGCTGCGGTCCTTTTCTCATATAATCATTTATATTAGCATTTTCTGTCTCAGATTTACAAATACTTCAATATTTGTGGTGCAGCTACACTGATGAGCGTTATGTTCAGCTATCCTCGTGCGCATCTGTAGGCACCTATCTCCACGCGGCATCATAAAGGTTCCTGCACAAACCAACATGGAAGAAACTGGCATGAAGCTTTTAAAAAAAGCTAAAATGTTCTTTTAGCATTTCCTGTAATAAACAGAATCATTTTTCCCTCTAGAAGTTCCAAATAGTATTACTACGGTAACTGTGAAGACATAGTGTGTGGGGGTAGGTACTCGCTAAAGGACTTCCAGTGCCTCCTAGTCCACCTGGATTTTCCTTGGTTCTCTTGGAGGTGCATGATTTCCTAGTTTACATGCCTGATTGTTGTGCAGATTCTGATCCTTAGTTTGCATTATTTTTGGTCTAAGGAAACATTTTATTTAATCTACAACACTGTTTAGGCACTTTCCTATTTAAAGCAAAGAAACTAAAATAATTTCATCTTTATTGACTTCATGGTAAATACTTAATGTGTACGAACGCTTGGATGCACAAGTCACATTCGTTTGGAGGGGAAATTGTAATGTCTTTTAAATGGCCAATTACTTCCTTTTCACTTCCAGAAGTCCTTAGGTTCATGTTTTCCCCTCTGCTGATGGTTATGTTGATGTTTTGGTGCTTTCACTGGGAGTCCACAAATGGTATTTCAGTCTGGAAACAGATTGGATTCTGTATGTTGTCGGTTTCCAGTCGGGCTCATCTATGCAGTGCAGAGTGAACCACTGAAAACTTGAACCTTGTACACTGATTGACGGAGCAGAGCTTGTCCTGATAAAACAGCAATATCTGAGGCATCAGAGGGAGAACGTGCTGGGAGAGCTGAACCGGAGCGCTTCTGAGATGCACAGCAGTACATCTGCTGAAAACAGGCATGTTGTGGCTGAGGGGGCTGTGTTACAGCTGGAAGCCATGCTGCTCCGATGCGTCTCATGGCTTAGCAGCACAGTCTGGTTTGTAAAGGTGTTCAAAAGAGACCAGTAAGCTGCTCATTAACATTAATCATCTAGTTAAAGCATTGCAAACCGGAGGCCACCTCCTAAAGGTGGGCTAGGAGATGATGAGCTCCAAAGCTCCGTCACACTCCAACTGCAGCCAAGTAATTAAATGCTTTAGCACTAAAGTAGAACAGAAAACACCATCCAATCATGCTAACCAACCTGCTCTAAACAAGTGGATGGTGATATGTCAGTCACACTCAACCCCTCTGCACGTGCTCGTCTTGGTGTACAAACCATGTGCTCTCAGGTGCTTGAAGCACCTGTTAAGGTAACAAAGCGAAAGCCAGAGATTGGCAAGCTGCATTAGTTAGCATGCTAAGTCAAAAATCACGGTGCACACAGGAACATTGTGGCAGAAAAGGTGCACACATCGAGTCGGAGAGTTAAAACTGTTTCAGTAAAGGTCTGAGAAAAAAGCTGAAGCAGAGCGGAGTGTGCATCGGTGGGGAGTCAACTGAGAGGGCAGAAAGTGACGCCACGGTGGCCATATTTCCCCTCGATAGGCAAGCTAACGTCATTCCTTTGTGACTTCTAGAGAATATCCATTTGTTTCTGGCATTATGTTTTCATTTTAACCAGAATCCAGCCAGTCAGAAGACAAAACGACTTGGAGACGTGGCTTCTGCGAAAAGTCTGAAATGTGAATTTTCTATTGCTCCTACTATTTTCAAGGATCTCCTACCTTAGAGCTTCTGGGGTCTGTATCCATGCAACAAGAAGCATCCGCAGAAAGCACATTCCTCAGGAAACAAATTCCAGAATACACATGCTGATCTCAGAAAGAGCATTTCAGCAGCTGTTTGGAGCATCAACACAATTAGGAAGAAAACAAATAAAACACACATGCACTCATGTTTCCAACGTTCTAATCTAAAATGTCAGCGAAACGACTGACAAGGGAACAAACAAGGCCGGAGGTTTACTTTTCAATTTAGAAATGAAGATGAAATAACATCAGGGATCAAACATTATCCCAGCTTCCCACAGCTGATTAAAGAAAGAAAAAACATTTGGAACATGCTAAATAGCATTTGGGACCAATTCAGGAATACTCTGAGTGCTTCCCAATTTACACCAATGAGTAAATAATCAGAAGCAATCACACACATTTGGTTGGATGAAGTTTCGAGCACCTTCTTATGGTCCCTGCCAATCAAACCTGATGAGAAACTAAATCACTTTTCTGCTGCAGCTTAATCATAACTTCACTGAGGTGTCAAAGGATGAAAGAAGTGCTGTGATGGTTTGGAAAATGATTAGTGCAAACCGATCTGAACTGTACGTGGGCTAGAAGAAGTACGCGAGCCAGACAGAAAGAGGGGGGAGGAGGGGGGGCACTGCCATAAGCCGTAAAGACACAAGAAGCTTGTTCATTGCTCCAGAAGTAAATTTACACCCTGAGCATCAAGCCATCTGCTCTGCTAATGCACCTTCTCATTTATGGGAATAAGTGCTGGAAACCTGCAGATGGTAAATTCATGTTAAACTAATTATTTCCAATGAGGCTTAACTCCGAAAGACAACATTAACCCATTAAGGACATAAATATCACGATGAAACAGATGCTTTGGGTCTGGAGTAAGTTCTGTGCAGCTTGTTTTTATTCCCATTTCTGCTCCCCTGCGTACGTAAACACGGTCGTCCGTTTCAAACGTTGTCATGCGTTGACGCTCTCAGACATCACTGCGTCTTTTACATTGCTGCGGTTTAGTTCATCCACTAGAGGGCAGCGCGGAGTTCAGCGTTCATTTCCATGTTTTCTCACCGGTCGGTCGCCGTAACGCACCGTTATGAAGTTATTTACAACCATCTGAAAACAGCAGAAGAAGAAAAACTGTTTTTCACTCATGCTCCAGGTGATTCAGATCATCCACAATATTAAATCATTTGTTCCTTTTTTAATATTTTACTGTAAATGTCACAAAAATCCGCCCAGAACTTTTTGAGTAAAAGACGAACAATTATGTGTAAAATGTGTAATAAATATGCAGGATAAATAATTAGCTGACTGATAAATATTAAACTTCATCTCAAACACTTTTTATTCACTTTCGTCTTTGAAATTGTTGGTAGAAATAAAAAAGGTTCATTTTTGAGAAAACAAAAAGACATTTTTACTGTTTTACTTTTAATATCAGCTCCACTTCGAGCATGTGTCTAAAACGTTATTAGACAAATAAAAGTTTATTTCATTTAAAGATTCTGAAAAAGACTTAAAAATAAAATGTTTTATGTGCTTTACCAAAGTTTAAATAACAGCCAGACCAGGATGATGAATAAAGTTCAGTGACGTTGGGATACTACGGTGGCCCTGAAGTGCAAACCACAACAACAAAACAAAAAACACAAATACAAAACAAAAAAAATGCAACAACAAATTAAGAAACAGCAACAAATTAAAAATGACAACAACAATTACAAAAAACACAACGACAAATTAAAAAACACAACAAATTTAATGAACACGACAAAAAATTCTAAAAAGCACAACAAATAAAAAAAAACACAAAAAAATGATAAAACACAATGACAAATTAAAAACGACAACGAACTTAGAAAAAACACGACATTAACATACCGGAAGAGGTAGGAAATCGCTGATTGGACGATGCTGCCAGACGGCTTTTCAACCGGAAGTTGTAGTTTTGTCCCTCGTTCAGTTTGAAGTAGAGGAAAGGCTGAAGTCGTACTAAATCCTTTGTGTTAAATACTACAGAAGTGTTCAAAGTAGTTTCAGTGTGCTGATTGAGACGCATTTTGTGTAAAGTGTGTAATCGGGCTTGACAACGGACGTGATGACGTAATGCGGGACGTAAATAGTAGACCGGCGCCATTTTCGGAGGCCGTTTCTGAGGATCATTGATACAGATTATTAAAGCAGTGATTTTTATGTTGAACAACTGCTGTCAACCAGAAGCTAAAGCGTTTCTTTTATTCACCTATGGAAAGCCAGCTGGTCTGAACCAGCCGATTAACGTGTTGCTATGGTGACGTCCGTAACCGAGTGCCATGAACTTGTTATAATTAGGCGAACTACGTGTGCATGCAGACTAAAATAATGCACGCCAATATATATGTATCTATATATAATTTTATTTTCATAAACTCTGTTCATCGGTCCTCACAAGTTCTGCATTCTCAGCGGCTGAACGAGCCTCCTCTCAAGCCCTGGGTGATGGTGAGCAGTATGTGGCCGCTGCACCTGCATGGCAGGAGTAGCTGACACCTGTACGCATATAGCTGCACTCCTGCTTAAACTGGAGGCAACTGTCCACATCCGGGGAATGAAGACTGTGACAGATGTGCGAGCAGCATACTGGGTTTTGCCCGGCAACTTAACACAGATTCAACCAGTAGTGGGATATAAGATTTTAGTTACTCAGTCAGATGACTGACCAGGTTGTTTGGACAGAACAGGACTTTGTAGCGGTGCGTCTTCCCAGACAGGGACTTCTGGAAAACTATCTTACAGAAACACAAGTCTTCTTTAGGAGGGTGTGCTTCCAGAGCTACTTGCTAAATATAACACTAAGGCCGTGGAGCCCAGAGAGTAAAGTCAGCTTGAATGCAAGATTTTAACTTAGTTTTGCAACGATTACATTTTTGTCCATTATGCTTTTTATTAATAAATATACTTCTGCTGTCACTAAGTGTACCTTATGTCATTTCCAGGCAGTGTACAGACTGTGATTACTGTAGTTTTAGTACACACACACACTATATATATATATATATATATATATATATATATATATATATATATATATATATATATATATATATATATATATTTCTACATGTCTCCTCAGGTGGGCTAAAACACGAGTATCTTTAACATCTTTAGCATCAGCTTGATGTTGAAGTAGCTCCTCTCCTACAGCTCCTGCATCTGCTTGGATTCCACCTCTCTCATTTCCATTCATGCACATTTCTTTATTATTGCCTCTTCCTATGGATTCTCCACATCTGCGCCGTCTGCAGGTCTGGCGGTCTGAGACTGTGGCTTTCACCTCAGAGTGACCCAGATGTTGGAGCCCAGTCTGGATGTGACTCCTCCATCTCATATGCTGGTTTACCTTCGGGGGGGTTAAAAGTATTCACATGTAGACATATTAACATCCAAGGTTTGCTGTGAATGCATCAGACTAGAGACACCATTCAGTTTCAGGTCCTACTAATTATTTATTGGTTAAGTCATATCAAAGTTTATTAATAAACCATTTTATTAATAAGTGAAAACACCCCCCCCCCCC
This sequence comes from Telmatherina bonti, assembly GCF_933228915.1. Classification (NCBI taxonomy): domain Eukaryota; kingdom Metazoa; phylum Chordata; class Actinopteri; order Atheriniformes; family Telmatherinidae; genus Telmatherina; species Telmatherina bonti. The sequence goes on along the minus strand of NC_136610.1, from coordinate 38,249,301 downwards.
CCCCCCCCCACACACACACACACACACACACAAAGAAAAGAAAAAGTAAATTGCACAAAGTGAATGATGTCAAAAGTCATATTTTAGCACATTATAAATCCAAGTTCCTCCACAATTAAGAATATAACCTAACAATAAAAACACACATCTATTGTAAAGAAAAACAGAATCACATAAAAATCCAGCTGCAAGTTATGTAAGAAAATAACGAGCCTTGTTCTGAAAAGATCACCAGTCTTTGCAGCCTGGGGCTGTTTGGCAGGTTTCTCTGTCTATCAGCTTTAACCTTGCAGATATCAGGAAATTATAAGACATTTCTGTCAGGCTTAACTTGCTGACAAATTTAGCAGAATAGCTGAAAAAGACCTCGGCTGGTTGTTAACCAGTGTATCTGATGGTCTAAGCTGGTTGTTAACCAGTGTATCTGATGGTCTAAGCTGGTTGTTAATCAGTGTATCAGATGGTCTAAGCTGGTTGTTAATCAGTGTATCTGATGGTCTAAGCTGGTTGTTAACCAGTGTATCTGATGGTCTCGGCTGGTTGTTAATCAGTGTATCTGATGGTCTAAGCTGGTTGTTAACCAGTGTATCTGATGGTCTAAGCTGGTTGTTAATCAGTGTATCTGATGGTCTCGGCTGGTTGTTAATCAGTGTATCTGATGGTCTAAGCTGGTTGTTAACCAGTGTATCTGATGGTCTCGGCTGGTTGTTAACCAGTGTATCAGATGGTCTAAGCTGGTTGTTAATCAGTGTATCTGATGGTCTAAGCTGGTTGTTAACCAGTGTATCTGATGGTCTCGGCTGGTTGTTAATCAGTGTATCTGATGGTCTAAGCTGGTTGTTAACCAGTGTATCTGATGGTCTAAGCTGGTTGTTAATCAGTGTATCTGATGGTCTAAGCTGGTTGTTAACCAGTGTATCTGATGGTCTAAGCTGGTTGTTAACCAGTGTATCTGATGGTCTAAGCTGGTTGTTAACCAGTGTATCTGATGGTCTAAGCTGGTTGTTAATCAGTGTATCTGATGGTCTCGGCTTGTTGTTAATCAGTGTATCTGATGGTCTCGGCTGGTTGTTAACCAGTGTATCTGATGGTCTAAGCTGGTTGTTAACCAGTGTATCTGATGGTCTAAGCTGGTTGTTAACCAGTGTATCTGATGGTCTAAGCTGGTTGTTAACCAGTGTATCTGATGGTCTAAGCTGGTTGTTAATCAGTGTATCTGATGGTCTCGGCTGGTTGTTAACCAGTGTATCTGATGGTCTAAGCTGGTTGTTAACCAGTGTATCAGATGGTCTAAGCTGGTTGTTAATCAGTGTATCTGATGGTCTAAGCTGGTTGTTAATCAGTGTATCTGATGGTCTAAGCTGGTTGTTAACCAGTGTATCTGATGGTCTAAGCTGGTTGTTAACCAGTGTATCTGATGGTCTCGACTGGTTGTTAATCAGTGTATCTGATGGTCTAAGCTGGTTGTTAATCAGTGTATCTGATGGTCTCGGCTGGTTGTTAACCAGTGTATCTGATGGTCTCGGCTGGTTGTTAATCAGTGTATCTGATGGTCTCGGCTGGTTGTTAACCAGTGTATCTGATGGTCTAAGCTGGTTGTTAACCAGTGTATCTGATGGTCTAAGCTGGTTGTTAACCAGTGTATCTGATGGTCTCGGCTGGTTGTTAATCAGTGTATCTGATGGTCTCGGCTGGTTGTTAACCAGTGTATCTGATGGTCTAAGCTGGTTGTTAACCAGTGTATCAGATGGTCTAAGCTGGTTGTTAATCAGTGTATCTGATGGTCTAAGCTGGTTGTTAACCAGTGTATCTGATGGTCTAAGCTGGTTGTTAACCAGTGTATCTGATGGTCTAAGCTGGTTGTTAACCAGTGTATCTGATGGTATCGGCTGGTTGTTAACCAGTGTATCTGATGGTCTCGACTGGTTGTTAATCAGTGTATCTGATGGTCTAAGCTGGTTGTTAATCAGTGTATCTGATGGTCTAAGCTGGTTGTTAACCAGTGTATCTGATGGTCTCGGCTGGTTGTTAACCAGTGTATCAGATGGTCTAAGCTGGTTGTTAATCAGTGTATCTGATGGTCTAAGCTGGTTGTTAATCAGTGTATCTGATGGTCTAAGCTGGTTGTTAATCAGTGTATCTGATGGTCTAAGCTGGTTGTTAACCAGTGTATCTGATGGTTTAAGCTGGTTGTTAACCAGTGTATCTGATGGTCTCGACTGGTTGTTAATCAGTGTATCTGATGGTCTAAGCTGGTTGTTAACCAGTGTATCTGATGGTCTAAGCTGGTTGTTAACCAGTGTATCTGATGGTCTAAGCTGGTTGTTAACCAGTGTATCTGGTGGTCTAAGGTGGTTGTTATCCAGTGTATCTGGTGGTCTAAGCTGGTTATTAACCAGTGTATCTGATGGTCTAAGCTGGTTTTTAACCAGTGTATCTGATGGTCTAAGCTGGTTGTTAATCAGTGTATCTGATGGTCTAAGCTGGTTGTTAACCAGTGTATCTGATGGTCTAAGCTGGTTGTTAACCAGTGTATCTGATGGTCTCGACTGGTTGTTAATCAGTGTATCTGATGGTCTAAGCTGGTTGTTATCCAGTGTATCTGGTGGTCTAAGCTGGTTATTAACCAGTGTATCTGATGGTCTAAGCTGGTTTTTAACCAGTGTATCTGATGGTCTAAGCTGGTTGTTAATCAGTGTATCTGATGGTCTAAGCTGGTTGTTAACCAGTGTATCTGATGGTCTAAGCTGGTTGTTAACCAGTGTATCTGATGGTCTCGACTGGTTGTTAATCAGTGTATCTGATGGTCTAAGCTGGTTGTTAACCAGTGTATCTGATGGTCTCGACTGGTTGTTAATCAGTGTATCTGATGGTCTAAGCTGGTTGTTAATCAGTGTATCTGATGGTCTCGACTGGTTGTTAATCAGTGTATCTGATGGTCTAAGCTGGTTGTTAACCAGTGTATCTGATGGTCTCGACTGGTTGTTAACCAGTGTATCTGATGGTCTAAGCTGGTTGTTAACCAGTGTATCTGATGGTCTAAGCTGGTTGTTAACCAGTGTATCTGATGGTCTAAGCTGGTTGTTAACCAGTGTATCTGGTGGTCTAAGCTGGTTGTTAACCAGTGTATCTGATGGTCTAAGCTGGTTGTTAACCAGTGTATCTGATGGGCTCGGCTGGTTGTTAACCAGTGTATCTGATTGTCTAAGCTGGTTGTTAACCAGTGTATCTGATGGTCTAAGCTGGTTGTTAACCAGTGTATCTGATGGTCTAAACTGGTTGTTAACCAGTGTATCTGATGGTATCGGCTGGTTGTTAATCAGTGTATCTGATTGTCTAAGCTGGTTGTTAACCAGTGTATCTGATGGTCTAAGGTGGTTGTTAACCAGTGTATCTGATGGTCTAAGCTGGTTGTTAACCAGTGCATCTGATGGTCTAAGCTGGTTGTTAACCAGTGTATCTGATGGTCTAAGCTGGTTGTTAACCAGTGTATCTGATGGTCTAAGCTGGTTGTTAACCAGTGTATCTGATGGTCTCGACTGGTTGTTAATCAGTGTATCTGATGGTCTAAGCTGGTTGTTAACCAGTGTATCTGATGGTCTAAGCTGGTTGTTAACCAGTGTATCTGATGGTCTCGACTGGTTGTTAATCAGTGTATCTGATGGTCTAAGCTGGTTGTTAATCAGTGTATCTGATGGTCTAAGCTGGTTGTTAACCAGTGTATCAGATGGTCTAAGCTGGTTGTTAACCAGTGTATCTGATGGTCTAAGCTGGTTGTTAATCAGTGTATCTGATGGTCTAAGCTGGTTGTTAACCAGTGTATCTGATGGTCTAAGCTGGTTGTTAACCAGTGTATCTGATGGTCTCGACTGGTTGTTAATCAGTGTATCCTATGGTCTAAGCTGGTTGTTAACCAGTATATCTGATGGTCTAAGCTGGTTGTTAACCAGTGTATCTGGTGGTCTAAGCTGGTTGTTAACCAGTGTATCTGATGGTCTAAGCTGGTTGTTAACCAGTGTATCTGATGGTCTCGGCTGGTTGTTAACCAGTGTATCTGATTGTCTAAGCTGGTTGTTAACCAGTGTTTCTGATGGTCTAAGCTGGTTGTTAACCAGTGTATCTGATGGTCTAAACTGGTTGTTAACCAGTGTATCTGATGGTATCGGCTGGTTGTTAATCAGTGTATCTGATTGTCTAAGCTGGTTGTTAACCAGTGTATCTGATGGTCTAAGGTGGTTGTTAACCAGTGTATCTGATGGTCTAAGCTGGTTGTTAACCAGTGTATCTGATGGTCTAAGGTGGTTGTTAACCAGTGTATCTGATGGTCTAAGCTGGTTGTTAACCAGTGTATCTGATGGTCTAAGCTGGTTGTTAACCAGTGTATCTGATGGTCTAAGCTGGTTGTTAACCAGTGTATCTGATGGTCTCGACTGGTTGTTAATCAGTGTATCTGATGGTCTAAGCTGGTTGTTAACCAGTGTAGCTGATGGTCAAAGCTGGTTGTTAATCAGTGTATCTGATGGTATCGGCTGGTTGTTAATCAGTGTATCTGATGGTCTAAGCTGTTTGTTAACCTGTGTATCTGATGGTCTCGACTGGTTGTTAATCAGTGTATCTGATGGTCTCGGCTGGTTGTTAATCAGTGTATCTGATGGTCTAAGCTGGTTGTTAACCAGTGTTAACAACCCGATGGTCTCGGCTCGTTGTTAACCAGTGTATCTGATGGTATCGGCTGGTTGTTAATCAGTGTATCTGATGGTCTCAGCTGGTTGTTAATCAGTGTTAACAACCCGATGGTCTCGGCTGGTTGTTAACCAGTGTATCTGGTGGTATCGGCTGGTTGTTAATCAGTGTATCTGATGGTCTAAGCTGGTTGTTAACCAGTGTATCTGATGGTCTAAGCTGGTTGTTAAACAGTGTATCTGATGGTCTAAGCTGGTTGTTAACCAGTGTATCTGGTGGTCTAAGCTGGTTGTTAACCAGTGTATCTGATGGTCTCGACTGGTTGTTAATCAGTGTATCCTATGGTCTAAGCTGGTTGTTAACCAGTGTATCTGATGGTCTAAGCTGGTTGTTAACCAGTGTATCTGATGGTCTAAGCTGGTTGTTAACCAGTGTATCTGGTGGTCTAAGCTGGTTGTTAACCAGTGTATCTGGTGGTCTAAGCTGGTTGTTAACCAGTGTATCTGATGGTCTCGGCTGGTTGTTAACCAGTGTATCTGATTGTCTAAGCTGGTTGTTAACCAGTGTATCTGATGGTCTAAGCTGGTTGTTAACCAGTGTATCTGATGGTCTAAACTGGTTGTTAACCAGTGTATCTGATGGTATCGGCTGGTTGTTAATCAGTGTATCTGATTGTCTAAGCTGGTTGTTAACCAGTGTATCTGGTGGTCTAAGCTGGTTGTTAACCAGTGTATCTGGTGGTCTAAGCTGGTTGTTAACCAGTGTATCTGATGGTCTCGGCTGGTTGTTAACCAGTGTATCTGATTGTCTAAGCTGGTTGTTAACCAGTGTATCTGATGATCTAAGCTGGTTGTTAACCAGTGTATCTGATGGTCTAAACTGGTTGTTAACCAGTGTATCTGATGGTATCGGCTGGTTGTTAATCAGTGTATCTGATTGTCTAAGCTGGTTGTTAACCAGTGTATCTGATGGTCTAAGCTGGTTGTTAACCAGTGTATCTGATGGTCTAAGGTGGTTGTTAACCAGTGTATCTGATGGTTTAAGCTGGTTGTTAACCAGTGTATCTGATGGTCTAAGCTGGTGTTTAACCAGTGTATCTGATGGTCTAAGGTGGTTGTTAACCAGTGTATCTGATGGTCTAAGCTGGTTGTTAACCAGTGTATCTGATGGTCTAAGGTGGTTGTTAATCAGTGTATCTGATGGTCTAAGCTGGTTGTTAACCAGTGTATCTGATGGTCTAAGCTGGTTGTTAACCAGTGTATCTGATGGTCTCGACTGGTTGTTAATCAGTGTATCTGATGGTCTAAGCTGGTTGTTAACCAGTGTATCTGATGGTCTCGACTGGTTGTTAATCAGTGTGTCTGATGGTCTAAGCTGGTTGTTAACCAGTGTAGCTGATGGTCTAAGCTGGTTGTTAACCAGTGTATCTGATGGTATCGGCTGGTTGTTAATCAGTGTATCTGATGGTCTAAGCTGTTTGTTAACCAGTGTATCTGATGGTCTCGACTGGTTGTTAATCAGTGTATCTGATGGTCTAAGCTGGTTGTTAACCAGTGTATCTGATGGTCTAAGGTGGTTGTTAACCAGTGTATCTGATGGTCTAAGCTGGTTGTTAACCAGTGTATCTGATGGTCTAAGCTGGTTGTTAACCAGTGTATCTGATGGTCTAAGCTGGTTGTTAACCAGTGTATCTGATGGTCTAAGCTGGTTGTTAACCAGTGTATCTGATGGTCTAAGCTGGTTTTTATCCAGTGTATCTGATGGTCTAAGCTGGTTGTTAACCAGTGTATCTGATGGTCTAAGGTGGTTGTTAACCAGTGTATCTGATGGTCTAAGCTGGTTGTTAACCAGTGTATCTGATGGTCTAAGGTGGTTGTTAACCAGCGTATCTGATGGTCTAAGCTGGTTGTTAACCAGCGTATCTGATGGTCTAAGCTGGTTGTTAACCAGTGTATCTGATGGTCTAAGCTGGTTGTTAACCAGTGTATCTGATGGTCTCGGCTCTATGTTAACCAGTGTATCTGATGGTCTCGGCTGGTTGTTAACCAGTGTATCTGATGGTCTAAGCTGGTTGTTAACCAGTGTATCTGATGGTCTAAGCTGGTTGTTAACCAGTGTATCTGATGGTCTAAGCTGGTTGTTAATCAGCGTATCTGATGGTCTAAGCTGGTTGTTAACCAGTGTATCTGATGGTCTAAACTGGTTGTTAACCAGTGTATCTGATGGTCTAAGCTGGTTGTTAATCAGTGTATCTGATGGTCTAAGCTGGTTGTTAACCAGTGTATCTGATGGTCTAAGCTGGTTGTTAACCAGTGTATCTGATGGTCTAAACTGGTTGTTAACCAGTGTATCTGATGGTATCGGCTGGTTGTTAATCAGTGTATCTGATTGTCTAAGCTGGTTGTTAACCAGTGTATCTGATGGTCTAAGCTGGTTGTTAACCAGTGTATCTGATGGTCTAAGGTGGTTGTTAACCAGTGTATCTGATGGTCTAAGCTGGTTGTTAACCAGTGTATCTGATGGTCTAAGCTGGTTGTTAACCAGTGTATCTGATGGTCTAAGGTGGTTGTTAACCAGTGTATCTGATGGTCTAAGCTGGTTGTTAACCAGTGTATCTGATGGTCTAAGGTGGTTGTTAATCAGTGTATCTGATGGTCTAAGCTGGTTGTTAACCAGTGTATCTGATGGTCTAAGCTGGTTGTTAACCAGTGTATCTGATGGTCTCGACTGGTTGTTAATCAGTGTATCTGATGGTCTAAGCTGGTTGTTAACCAGTGTATCTGATGGTCTCGGCTGGTTGTTAACCAGTGTATCTGATGGTCTCGACTGGTTGTTAATCAGTGTGTCTGATGGTCTAAGCTGGTTGTTAACCAGTGTAGCTGATGGTCTAAGCTGGTTGTTAACCAGTGTATCTGATGGTATCGGCTGGTTGTTAATCAGTGTATCTGATGGTCTAAGCTGTTTGTTAACCAGTGTATCTGATGGTCTCGACTGGTTGTTAATCAGTGTATCTGATGGTCTAAGCTGGTTGTTAACCAGTGTATCTGATGGTCTAAGGTGGTTGTTAACCAGTGTATCTGATGGTCTAAGCTGGTTGTTAACCAGTGTATCTGATGGTCTAAGCTGGTTGTTATCCAGTGTATCTGATGGTCTAAGCTGGTTGTTAACCAGTGTATCTGATGGTCTAAGCTGGTTGTTAACCAGTGTATCTGATGGTCTAAGCTGGTTGTTAACCAGTGTATCTGATGGTCTAAGCTGGTTTTTATCCAGTGTATCTGATGGTCTAAGCTGGTTGTTAACCAGTGTATCTGATGGTCTAAGGTGGTTGTTAACCAGTGTATCTGATGGTCTAAGCTGGTTGTTAACCAGTGTATCTGATGGTCTAAGGTGGTTGTTAACCAGCGTATCTGATGGTCTAAGCTGGTTGTTAACCAGTGTATCTGATGGTCTAAGCTGGTTGTTAACCAGTGTATCTGATGGTCTAAGCTGGTTGTTAACCAGTGTATCTGATGGTCTCGGCTCTATGTTAACCAGTGTATCTGATGGTCTCGGCTGGTTGTTAACCAGTGTATCTGATGGTCTAAGCTGGTTGTTAACCAGTGTATCTGATGGTCTAAGCTGGTTGTTAACCAGTGTATCTGATGGTCTAAGGTGGTTGTTAACCAGCGTATCTGATGGTCTAAGCTGGTTGTTAACCAGCGTATCTGATGGTCTAAGCTGGTTGTTAATCAGCGTATCTGATGGTCTAAGCTGGTTGTTAACCAGTGTATCTGATGGTCTAAACGGGTTGTTAACCAGTGTATCTGATGGTCTAAGCTGGTTGTTAATCAGTGTATCTGATGGTCTAAGCTGGTTGTTAACCAGTGTATCTGATGGTCTAAACTGGTTGTTAACCAGTGTATCTGATGGTCTAAGCTGGTTGTTAACCAGAGTATCTGATGGTCTAAGCTGGTTGTTAACCAGTGTATCTGATGGTCTAAGCTGGTTGTTAACCAGTGTATCTGATGGTCTAAGCTGGTTGTTAACCAGTGTATCTGATGGTCTCGACTGGTTGTTAATCAGTGTATCTGATGGTCTAAGCTGGTTGTTAACCAGTGTATCTGATGGTCTAAACTGGTTGTTAACCAGTGTATCTGATGGTCTTAGCTGGTTGTTAACCAGTGTATCTGATGGTCTAAGCTGGTTGTTAACCAGTGTATCTGATGGTCTAAGCTGGTTGTTAACCAGTGTATCTGATGGTCTCGGCTGGTTGTTAACCAGTGTATCTGATGCTCTAAACTGGTTGTTAACCAGTGTATCTGATGGTCTAAGCTGGTTGTTAACCAGTGTATCTGATGGTCTAAGGTGGTTGTTAACCAGCGTATCTGATGGTCTAAGCTGGTTGTTAACCAGTGTATCTGATGCTCTAAACTGGTTGTTAACCAGTGTATCTGATGGTCTAAGCTGGTTGTTAACCAGTGTATCTGATGGTCTAAGGTGGTTGTTAACCAGCGTATCTGATGGTCTAAGCTGGTTGTTAACCAGTGTATCAGATGGTCTCGGCTGGTTGTTAACCAGTGTATCTGATGGTCTAAGCTGGTTGTTAACCAGTGTATCTGATGCTCTAAACTGGTTGTTAACCAGTGTATCTGATGGTCTAAGGTGGTTGTTAACCAGCGTATCTGATGGTCTAAGCTGGTTGTTAATCAGTGTATCTGATGGTCTCGGCTGGGTGTTGTTTGGGTTTTATTTATCTGTGAGAGTCAGAGAGTCCGCTGGCGGACCTCGGCTGCTTGGTTTCCGTCAGTGTGCTGCAGGACAGCTGTTGCTACACATGTTGCTTACTATCACCAAGTATGAATGAGTGATGGATTAAAAGTAAAGCGCTCTAATGCCTTGTAAGGCGCCATATAAATCTAATCATTTATCATGATTATTATGCGATCTTTGCGTTAGCATTCACTTAGCATGCTAGCTTGCTAGCCGCTATGTCAACAGATGCTCTTCCAGTACCTTCGGGTTATTTGATTGAACTCGGAACAAAATAAGAACACACCAATCAAATTACACAAAACAGTCACACTTACCGTAATGAAAATGTCGGGAGCAGACTTTCAAAGATGTTGGGATGTTAGTAAAACTTAAGTCGGTGCGTCTTACGGCAGATATCCATCCGTCTCCTCCGGGTTACATAAGATACAGGACTCTCTTGGTTCTGCTTCCATGTAGGAAACGAGTGAAAAGACGAGCCGTTATCTATTTTTTCCCGATCGATCATGTTCTCAGACATTGCAGCCGACTACACAGCAAGTTCTTCCCATATTTACTGCGGTCCTTCTCTATGGCCTCAAACAATGGCAACTTTTCCCATCAGCCACTGCGTGGCCAACATCGTGACATCACGTTGCCAAGCCCCATAATTAAAATATTCTCGGATAGCAGCAGCTATGTTTGGGCTACGGGCATAGACTGTATATAAAGAGCTACGGGTTACGTTTATCTTTTGAAAACTACACAACAACTTCCGGTTCAAAAGCCGTCTGGCAGCATCGTCCAATCAGCGATTTCTCTTGTTGCCCGCTGGTACCTACCTCTTCCGGTATGTTAATGTCGTTGTGCTTTTTCTAAGTTCTTTGTCGTTTTTATTTGTCATTGTGTTTTATCTTTTTTTTTGTGTTTTTTTTTTATTTGTGTTTTTTAGAATTTTTTGTAGTGTTCATTAAATTTGTTGTGTTATATTTGTCATCGTGTTTTTTGTAATTGTTGTCATTTTTAATTTGTTGCTGTTTCTTAATTTGTTGTTGCGTTTTTTTGTTTTGTATTTGTGTTTTTTCTTTTGTTGTTGTGGTTTGCACTTCAGGGCCACCATAGGATACAGATTAATATCCGCTGCAGGACGACAAGATAACAAGTAAAATGCAACAGCATTAATAATAACACCAAACAAAAACATAAAAAGAACTTAACATCCACCATAAAGGGAAAAGAACTTAAAGATCTGCACTGCGTCTAAATGCTGCTTCAGTCAAACAGAATATGATGTAACATATATGTAACATCTAAACTGTGTTTCTCCAGGTAAACACAGTTTAGATGTCAGAACGTCGAGCGTTCGTCTACAGTTTCTGTTGGTTTGTTTTAACATGACTTCCTGCCTGACTCATTATAAGCAGCATCATTCAGGTTTATTGCTGCAAGTTAATCACCATGATACTGTAAGTTGGCCCAGTTAGTAGCAACAAGAGGATGTAGGTGACTGTAAACGTCTTGTTGGTGTATTTACTGGGATTCTCACACACAACCATCTGAAGGCGTTCCAGAGAAGGTCTGAAGAGGAGAAAACATCCAGCGAGCTGCAGCTTCTGGACCAAGACTCTGACAACAACGTGCTCTAATGAGAAGACCATCGTTTAAATGCCACCAGACTTGGTCATTTAGAGGTTTAGACGCCAGCAGAACAAGTTTTAACAGGAAGCAGATGTAGATGGAAAGACCAACATTCACCAGCTGCTGCTGACGAAGACTTTTACATCACTTCTTCAACGTGACGCGTGCAGGAAGTGAAACATGGTAGTGTGGCCGAGCGGTCGCAGCGGCTGGATTTAGGCTCCAGTCTCTATGTCTCTATAGGGGCGTGTCCTTTTGATTGACAGGTACCCGAGCTCCCGCTTCAAGTCAGAAGAACGTAGAACAACCGCGGTTTTTAGCCGGTTAACAACGTGACTTAGCTTTAGCCCGCTTACCTCCGTTAGCTGGTTAGCTCCTGTTATCTCCGGGTTAGCTCAGTTAGCTCTTAGCTACAGAAAGCTCAGAGTTCCCTCGATGTCAATCATCCACCATGACGCTCACAGCCCCCCTCTCAGCTCCACCTCTTTGCCCATATTTATATTTTCCGGGCGAGACGACACGCATGACCCTGCCAAGATGGTGATGGTAGGAACCGCCCACCGAGCTTCAATTCAGCTCTTCAGAAACCTACGGGTGACGTCACGGAGGCTCCACCCATCTTTTATACACAGTCTATGAGTGGAACGATCCTATCCATCATGTAAAAGCACCTGAAGAGTTCCTAATTGGGCCGATGTGTTAAAGCTGATGGTCAGTGTGTTCCTTTATGTAATTTGCTAACTGGGAAACTTTTAATATGAATCCAGGATTTTTCAGGCTGTTTATCTTCAGCTACACATGAATAGGATCCAGAGATCCTGGAGAGCCTGCACTCCTTCCCGCTCCAGTCTACCACCTAATTGAACTTTAACTAGATGAGAGGCATGGAGCTGGATCTCATTAAGGCACCAAGCATGAAGGATAGATCTCTCTCATATCTGTCTTTTAATTGCTAGCTCTCCTTCATAATCAGATTATCTGGAGAGAGCAGTGAAGAGGCAGATAAGACAAAAGAATAATTGAATTAGAGGCAGAGCGAGAAGGAGCAGGAGTAGCTCGCTCAAACAGGAGAAAGCAACAACAACAACCATGAATCAAGAGTTTTGGTGATGAACGTTGAGTGGCCGAGAGATCAGTGCTCACGGTCTCCCCTCGGGCGCCAGCGGTGCATCAGCCAGTTCGTAGTCATGTCTGCAAAATGCGACTGGCTGGAGTGTGGGCATCATTATTCTGTCTATTACAGGGTTATCGTTATGGCAACGGCCCCATCCACCTCTCGAGAAGAAAGCGCTTATCAAAGACACTCATCATGCTGATGAAAGAATAGAAATGTCTGCTATGGTTTGATCAGAAAACAAACAAAAAGCATCTGTTTCATCATTGTTGATGCAGGCTGAGTAGGCTCGTGGAAAGCCTGCGGGAAAAACAACCCCCCACCCCCCCCACCCCCCCCCCCCCCCCCCCCCCCACCCCCCCACCCCCCCCCCCCACCAGAAACAATGCATTGATGTGGAGTCACGCTTTTGTCATATTTATATGGATTTACCTGGAGCTGCTTCACACTTCATCTTACTTTGTAAGCTACAGAGATGTTCGACCTTTCACAGTCTGCATGGTGATCATCACGTCATCACGTCACCGTGACACTTAGGAGCCCCCCCCCCCCCCCCCCCCCGCAACCCCCCAGTTATCGCATCTGAAGCCGGGATCATCTGAAGATGTGTCATGATTTTACACTCCATCACGTTTACAATGTTTCTGCTGCCAAATCACAAAGTGTTTCTATCAGAGGAAAGAATAGAGGAGTGTGTGTGTGTGTGTGTGTGTGTGTGTGTGTAACCTGATGGTTGCTGGTTTCACTCGTACCCACACCCACGGCTATTAACGTTCAAACAAATTTAGTCTTTGTTCATTTATTCAGTTTGATCACGAAACATTTCTGGAGCTTTTTCAACTGTGAACAAACGTACAGCGGGGTAGGCGGCGGTGAGGCGGCGGTGCGACGGCGGTGAGGCGGCGGTGCGACGGCGGTAAGCCGGCGGTGAGGCGGCGGTGAGGCGGCGGTGAGGTGGCGGTGAGGCGGCGGTGCGACGGCGGTGAGGCGGCGGTAAGCCGGCGGTGAGGCGGCGGTGCGACGGCGGTGAGGCGGCGGTAAGCCGGCGGTGAGGCGGCGGTGCGACGGCGGTGAGGCGGCGGTAAGCCGGCGGTGAGGCGGCGGTGCGACGGCGGTGAGGCGGCGGTAAGCCGGCGGTGAGGTGGCGGTGAGGCGGCGGTGCGACGGCGGTAAGCCGGCGGTGAGGCGGCGGTGAGGCGGCGGTGAGGTGGCGGTGAGGCGGCGGTGCGACGGCGGTGAGGCGGCGGTAAGCCGGCGGTGAGGCGGCGGTGCGACGGCGGTGAGGCGGCGGTAAGCCGGCGGTGAGGTGGCGGTGAGGCGGCGGTGCGACGGCGGTGCGACGGCGGTGAGGTGGCGGTGAGGTGGCGGTGAGGCGGCGGTGCGATGGCGGTAAGCCGGCGGTGAGGCGGCGGTGAGGCGGCGGTGAGGTGGCGGTGAGGCGGCGGTGCGACGGCGGTGAGGCGGCGGTAAGCCGGCGGTGAGGCGGCGGTGCGACGGCGGTGAGGCGGCGGTAAGCCGGCGGTGAGGCGGCGGTGCGACGGCGGTGAGGCGGCGGTAAGCCGGCGGTGAGGTGGCGGTGAGGCGGCGGTGCGACGGCGGTAAGCCGGCGGTGAGGTGGCGGTGAGGCGGCGGTGAGGTGGCGGTGAGGCGGCGGTGCGACGGCGGTGAGGCGGCGGTAAGCCGGCGGTGAGGCGGCGGTGCGACGGCGGTGAGGCGGCGGTAAGCCGGCGGTGAGGTGGCGGTGAGGCGGCGGTGCGACGGCGGTGCGACGGCGGTGAGGTGGCGGTGAGGTGGCGGTGAGGCGGCGGTGCGATGGCGGTAAGCCGGCGGTGAGGCGGCGGTGCGATGGCGGTAAGCCGGCGGTGAGGCGGCGGTGCGATGGCGGTAAGCCGGCGGTGAGGCGGCGGTGCGATGGCGGTAAGCCGGCGGTGAGGCGGCGGTGCGACGGCGGTGAGGTGGCGGTGAGGCGGCGGTGCGACGGCGGTGCGACGGCGGTGAGGTGGCGGTGAGGTGGCGGTGAGGTGGCGGTGCGACGGCGGTGCGACGGCGGTGCGACGGCGGTGAGGCGGCGGTGCGACGGCGGTAAGCCGGCGGTGAGGCGGCGGTGAGGCGGCGGTGAGGTGGCGGTGAGGCGGCGGTGCGACGGCGGTGAGGCGGCGGTAAGCCGGCGGTGAGGCGGCGGTGCGACGGCGGTGAGGCGGCGGTAAGCCGGCGGTGAGGCGGCGGTGCGACGGCGGTGAGGCGGCGGTAAGCCGGCGGTGAGGCGGCGGTGCGACGGCGGTGAGGCGGCGGTAAGCCGGCGGTGAGGTGGCGGTGAGGCGGCGGTGCGACGGCGGTAAGCCGGCGGTGAGGCGGCGGTGAGGCGGCGGTGAGGTGGCGGTGAGGCGGCGGTGCGACGGCGGTGCGACGGCGGTGAGGTGGCGGTGAGGTGGCGGTGAGGCGGCGGTGCGATGGCGGTAAGCCGGCGGTGAGGCGGCGGTGAGGCGGCGGTGAGGTGGCGGTGAGGCGGCGGTGCGACGGCGGTGAGGCGGCGGTAAGCCGGCGGTGAGGCGGCGGTGCGACGGCGGTGAGGCGGCGGTAAGCCGGCGGTGAGGCGGCGGTGCGACGGCGGTGAGGCGGCGGTAAGCCGGCGGTGAGGTGGCGGTGAGGCGGCGGTGCGACGGCGGTAAGCCGGCGGTGAGGCGGCGGTGAGGCGGCGGTGAGGTGGCGGTGAGGCGGCGGTGCGACGGCGGTAAGCCGGCGGTGAGGTGGCGGTGAGGCGGCGGTGAGGTGGCGGTGAGGCGGCGGTGCGACGGCGGTGAGGCGGCGGTAAGCCGGCGGTGAGGCGGCGGTGCGACGGCGGTGAGGCGGCGGTAAGCCGGCGGTGAGGTGGCGGTGAGGCGGCGGTGCGACGGCGGTGCGACGGCGGTGAGGTGGCGGTGAGGTGGCGGTGAGGCGGCGGTGCGATGGCGGTAAGCCGGCGGTGAGGCGGCGGTGCGATGGCGGTAAGCCGGCGGTGAGGCGGCGGTGCGATGGCGGTAAGCCGGCGGTGAGGCGGCGGTGCGATGGCGGTAAGCCGGCGGTGAGGCGGCGGTGCGACGGCGGTGAGGTGGCGGTGAGGCGGCGGTGCGACGGCGGTGCGACGGCGGTGAGGTGGCGGTGAGGTGGCGGTGAGGTGGCGGTGCGACGGCGGTGCGACGGCGGTGCGACGGCGGTGAGGCGGCGGTGCGACGGCGGTGCGGCGGCGGTGAGGCGGCGGTGCGGCGGCGGTGAGGCGGCGGTGCGACGGCGGTGCGACGGCGGTGAGGTGGCGGTGAGGCGGCGGTGCGACGGCGGTGCGACGGCGGTGAGGTGGCGGTGAGGCGGCGGTGTTTGTTCTTCAAGCCCTGAATAAGTTTGTAATGTGTTTCCTGCTGGTCAGCAGCTGTTGGAGCCGCGATGCGGCGGTTCGGGGGGAAAAGGAGGGACGTTGGCAAGAATCTGGAATTTTCTTCCCAAAGAGCTCCATCAGGGACCTTCCTCCAGCCTGTCTCCGCCCTGTTGAGAGGTTGCACTGAAATAAACTTTCTTAAATGTCTAATTTTACCCACATTTCAAGCTGAATCATATAAGTGAGACACTGAGAAGACATGTTTATGTTTTGCAGCTTGTTCCAGCTGTAAAAACCTGGTCAAGCCCTTCCCGTTCCAGTTCCAGTTCACTCACTGCAACGATGATCTGTGTTGATATCAGAAAAGATTCAGGGTTACTTGCTTCAGTTTTAAGGTATTTTCAGACACGTTGACCGGATAGTTTTAGGTTTTTAACTTCCACAACTTGTTAGAAACACAGAGAAATGTTTCCTTATTGGAGGAAATCTGCCCGTTGTTTCCGTGCGTCGGCAGATTGTTCCACCTGAACCTGTGAAGCTTTTCTTCACCTCGTATTGAGGTAGCTCATCTTTGCAGAGTATTTCTGGAGCGACATGTCAAGACAAACCTGAGGGAGATGAAATTCCTGTTTTTCTTCAACACCTGAATGTGAAAGATAGATTGAAGCAGCAGCTCTTTCTGCGCTCGCTGTCACTCTGACAATCTTCAGTCAAATTGTTTCTCAGCTTATTTGATCTCTGGTCTCTGCTTGTTTCAGGTCCCTGCCAGTACTTTCATGACAGCATGCTCGGTCTGAGGACACGCTCACATCCGCCTTTCTGATCCCAATCCGAGTCCGTTTGCTCCGAAACTTGATCAAAATTATTTGCAAATAAACAATTTTCTGTCGACCTGAAGATGCTAATGTAGCGATGGAGAACTCCATCCTCCACTTCCCTAAGGTTCTACTTGGAACCTGTCCTGCAGGTCCTCCAGGTCCTACAAGTCTTCCAGGTCCTACAGGTCCTCCAGGTCCACCAGGTCCTGCAGGTCCCCCAGGTCCACCAGGTCCTGCAGGTCCTACAGGTCCTACAAGTCTTCCAGGTCCTGCAGGTCCTACAGGTCCTACAAGTCTTCCAGGTCCTACAGGTCCTCCAGGTCCCCCAGGTCCACCAGGTCCTGCAGGTCCTCCAGGTCCTGCAGGTCCTACAGGTCCTACAAGTCTTCCAGGTCCTGCAGGTCCTACAGGTCCTACAAGTCTTCCAGGTCCTACAGGTCCTCCAGGTCCACCAGGTCCACCAGGTCCTGCAGGTCCTCCAGGTCCACCAGGTCCTGCAGGTCCTCCAGGTCCACCAGGTCCACCAGGTCCACCAGGTCCACCAGGTCCTCCAGGTCCACCAAGTCCTCCAGGTCCTCCAGGTCCACCAAGTCCTCCAGGTCCACCAGGTCCTCCAGGTCCTCCAGGTCCACCAAGTCCTCCAGGTCCTCCAGGTCCTCCAGGTCCACCAAGTCCTCCAGGTCCACCAGGTCCTCCAGGTCCTCCAGGTCCACCAAGTCCTCCAGGTCCACCAGGTCCTGCAGGTCTTCCATGCACTCGGCAGAACAAATAGCATTCATTGAAGAAAAATCCTGAACCAGGATCCCCAGAACCTCAGGCCTCACATCGTCTGGATCAGGGCTTTCCGAGTCCGTCCTCGAGAGCCACCATCCTGCAGGTTTTCCACGTCTACCTGCTCCAACACACTGGAACTTTATCGGCTGTTGGATCTATTTAATGTAAGCAGTTGGAGCAGGGATACATGGAGAACCTGCAGGCCAGCGGCCCTTTAGGAGCGACTTTTGGAGCTTCTTCACTTCGGTGTGAAAAATAATCGTTTGAAGATGGAAGAGTAACTCTGTGAAACAATCTGCTCCGCACCAGTCTGAAGGAGGACGACTCTCCCAGTCAGGAACTGGAGCAGAGTTTAGAAGATATGATGGAGATCAGAGGTGGAGGAATCAGAGCGAACGTTGCGCCCGATCTGCCAGGAGGCTCCTCCGTGCTACGACGTCACATGGACCATTGTGACGAAGCCCGGCGCCACGGCTTTGTTTTTTAGTTCATGCAGACAAAAGCTTGACTTTACGCTCCAACGAGAGCTGCTGCTGATGCAAGAAGGAGAGAATTAAAAGACTGCAGTCAGAACGCAGAGTTTACTGCTGTGCATGAGATCAGAGTCTCAGGAAGGCCAGTTGTCCCAGTATGACCAGCGAAGTGCTGCGGAGTGTCGCAGAGACAAACAATTGTTTCACATCATGTTCCTGTTGGTATCAGGTCACAACTTTTTCCTTCAGAATGAGACATTCATGTCTTCTCACGTTGGGTCCAGAGATTGTCAGGGGAGGGACTGGCTGGCCGATCCGGTTTGTTTCCTCTGCTCGGTGGAGAGGAGAGAGCGGACAAAGTGGAAAAAGAACGAGCAGCACGGCGCCGTGGCAGATGGACTGCGACGAGAGCAGCCGGATACGGAGGCCATAAGTGGGAAACATGACCACACCGATGCAACAGAGAAGGACCACAGTTGGAGCACGGGGCCAGTTGGATGGACTAGACCCACAGATCCCAGCTGGGGGAGGACAGCGGGAGCCGCAACAGAGGCCAGCAGCCTGAGACGTCGCCTTCTCAGACACGGGGAAGACGCATCACCTCTCCATCCAGCTGAAGACCCTCTCTCTTATTTTAATACACCTCCAGACATTAAAAAAAAAAAAATCGTCCTGGTTTCCCCGTATTTAGTTTAGCTTGTCTCCATGTTGTGGTTGGTTTAAGG
Organism: Telmatherina bonti; assembly: GCF_933228915.1. Taxonomy (NCBI): domain Eukaryota; kingdom Metazoa; phylum Chordata; class Actinopteri; order Atheriniformes; family Telmatherinidae; genus Telmatherina; species Telmatherina bonti. The sequence goes on along the minus strand of NC_136610.1, from coordinate 38,230,999 downwards.
ACTGTTTTTGTTTGCAGGGAATCTCAGCCGGGCATCAGAAGCTGTGGTCAGAAACACTCTGGATGCTTTAAAAAGCAAACATCCCCTGAATATTCTGCTGGGACTCTCCTTTAACTGTCTTTATTAAACTGTGGTTATATTTTACTGACCAGAACTCTGCTTGCTGGCTGCCAGTTGCTCCTCAGAAAACTATAATAATAATAAAAAAAACAATGCAAACCAACTCTTCTGGCCTCTGGCGGTTACAGACATGCACGAGAGACGTATGCAGAAATGACAAAAACAAGGTTTAAGACCAGGCTGGAGAAGCAGCAGATGGAGGGACAGTGGGAGTTTCTCCTCAGGTTGAAGGGAGATGGTGGGAGTGGCTGAAAAGGCAGTTTGGTCCTTTTCACGGTAAAAGCCGTAGTTTTATTCCACCAACAAATTGTTGGTTCTGTGGATCCTAAAACACGGCAGAGTAAAGAAATGACATATCTGGTCATTCTGACCAAACGCACCAGCTTAGGAAAGAATAAAGAATATTTAGATCCTGTCCACATGTATTTAATCTGCTTCTAATTAATATTACAATGAGAGAGTTGTTGGGAAGAAAGGAAGACCACCGGAGCGGTGAGGACGGAACGTCCCTGAAAAGTGGTGACACAGGCCGTAAAACCACAAGTAGCAGAGAATACTTGTTTTATTTTACTGGTGAGGATGACTTTATTTGTTAAAAACACATTAAACATGTTGGTGGAACGGAACTGAGTGGATTAATTATTACTGATTTGGTAATAACAGCCAACTTCTCACAACCTCCATCATGCAGCAGCAACTGACGCAGCAGCAGCCCATCGGTGAGGTGAGAGGACTGAGGGAAATAACAACAAACACTGAGAAATGGCAAATATATCATGAGTTTCTTTTATTAATTTTATGAAGCCCCAGCTTGTTGGTGATTGCTGAACTTGAAAGCTGATGGTTTCCTATTTTATAATCAATAAAATGCATCTAGAAGTGGGATCCTTGCATCCTTTCCAGGTGCTAAATAAACAGATGTAAAATTGCAGGCTACATACAGGTTGTTGGAGACATAAACAGGAACGTCCCACACGTTGTCATATGTCAAATGTCACCATTTTTTACATTGCCACAATTGTTAAGTCAGTTCATCCACTAGTGGGCGGTGCTGAGTTCAGACCATAGACCGTATATGAAAGATGGACGGAGCCTCCGGCGGTTAAAAGTGAAGCCGATGTGGAAGTTCATAAAACTGCAGTTCCCCCTTCATCCACTAGGGGCTGCAAAACAGAGCAAATCCCCATAGACTCCCATGTTAAAAAGATCAACTTCACAGCAGGAATAAACATGTTTACAATAGAAATAAACATGTTTACAGCAGAAATAAACATGTTTACAATGGAAATAAACATGTTTACAGCAGAAATAAACATGTTTACAATGGAAATAAACATGTTTACAGCAGAAATAAACATGTTTACAATAGAAATAAACACGTTTACAGCAGAAGTAAACATGTTTGCAATAGAAATAAACATGTTTACTGCAGAAATAGACATGTTTACAATAGAAATAAACATGTTTACAGCCGAAATAAACATGTTTACAGCAGAAATACACATGTTTACAATAGAAATAAACATGTTTACAGCAGAAATAAACATGTTTACAGCAGAAATAAACATGTTTCCAATAGAAATAAACATGTTTACAGCAGAAATAAACATGTTTACAATAGAAATAAACATGTTTACAGCAGAAATAAACATGTTTACAAGAGAAATAAACATGTTTACAGCAGAAATAAACATGTTTACAGCCTGGTTCAAAAATCCATTTTAGGTTTAATAGGTCAGGTTTACCTTCATGACAACAGTGTGGGGAGTGAATTTATTTCTAATTCGCCCGTTTAAAAGTAATTTAATCTCGAAGTTCGGCATATTTAGGGGCGTGTCCTTTTGATTGACAGGTACCCGATCCCCCCGGTTCAAAAACCGCAGTTTTTTAATTGGTTAACAGTATGACTTAGCTTTAGCCCGCTTACCTCTGTTAGCTGGTTAGCTCCTGGTATCTCCGGGTTCGCTGGATGTCAATCATCCACCATGACGCTCACAGCCTCCCTCTCAGCTCCACCTCTTTGCCCATATTTGTATTTTCCGGGCGAGACGACACGCATGCCCCTGCCAAGATGGTGATGGTAGGAACCGCCCACCGAGCTTCAATTCAGCTCTTCAGAAACCAACGGGTGACGTCATGGAGGCTCCGCCCATCTTTTATACACAGTCTATGGTTCAGAGTTTACTTCCATATTTTTGCAGCAGCTGACAGCAATAAGGCACCACTAGAAAGTTATTTACAACCATCCCAAAACACCTGAAGAAGAAAAACACAAAGATTTTTGTGCTGTTCTCCGCTTCTTTTTCAGGGTTTTTTTTTTTTATTGATCAGGTTCATGGTTCTCTTCTTCTTCTCTGGTTTGCTCCTTTCTCTGGTTGAGTGGCAGCTATACAACCCAATGCTGCCCCCTTTGCTTGCAGTGGCATTGCTTTGTTTTCTATGCGATGGATAGCTAAGCCCCTTGAAAACAGAACAAATTATGCTTGTATCCGATGGAGGAGATGGGTGACGTTGTCCGTCCATCTGCATGTCCGTCTGTCTGCCCTGAGCATAAAGGGGCTTTTACAGTTAGAATGAAGATTCCATGCTCCTAATGGCAGGACAAAGAGGATACTCAGGGACAAAGTACACAAAATGAGTGAAAAGTAACAATGACATGACAAAGGTCAAAGTCAGCTCAACCTGTGGCACACTACTTCATCTGCTGAGCCACTAAGGAGGAGACATCATCGCTGAGGACAGCTTCAAAGGGAGCAGTCAGCATGGCGCAGAAGTTGCCCCTAGGCAAGCCTTGCTTCAAATAAATAAATATAAAAATCTAATGTACCCCAGCAGTGTGAGTAATCTCACAACTAATGTCTAATATCTAATGGCCTTAATCAAAAGCCCCTGCTACGATCCTCTCAGCACCGTGTTAATAAATCACGCTGTTAATGAAAAATGGGTTGTAACGCAGCACAGTGCTGTTAGGCCGCCACACAGACCCATTTGTTAAAGCAGCTTCCCATGGTTTTGGTGTCGTTTCAGCTTCCCGCCTGCCTCTTTCCTTCCTATTTCTCTCTCCATATCACATTTGTGTGCATGTCTGCCTGTCATTACTCTTAACCTCTCTTTTTTGTTCGTTTTAACTTCTCATCATTTTCTTGTGTCACTCATTTATTCACCAGCATCCTGTGGTTTCCTCTCATCTTCTCCCCAATCTATACCTGTCTTACCTTGCTTTCTTTTGCAAGCTAGCAGCACACTTTCTTGAATCACATCCCTACTTTTGCCTTTTTCTCTTCCCCTCATTTGTTCCCTCACACTGCTCTGTTGTTCCGTTGTCTCAGTCTCCTTTCCCTTCTTTGTGTCTGTGTCTAATTTGTTAACCAGAGGTGTCGTGTTGTGTTGTGTTCTGTGGTCTTGGTGGGTAAGCTGCATGGTGAACAGAGCTGCTGTGAGGAGGTAATTAACTGCTCCTCATTTAGACAACAGACTCAATCAGCGAGACAGAATGACTACATGTGGGCTGGAATGCCAATTGCCTCAGCTGCATGCACATACACAAACACCTACTCAAATGACCTTCAGAAACAAAAAAAAAGGATCAGATTATATACAGTCTACATTCACAGTGATGATGAAGATTTTGCTGACTATGAGAGCAGAAATGTTGCCCCCTCCTCCCTCCTTCATCACCCTTTAGATGACCACTTGTCAGCTAAGCACGCTAGCGGCTCCCAACGGTAACTTCAAGTAATTGTTCGAAACCATCCAAACTACAATTCCCAGAGATCCTGTGAAGTTACGTCAGGAAATTGATTGTGAAAATCAGCAAAAAAAATAGGAGGATGGAGGACAGAACTCCACACCTAAAATGTGATTCGTTCTGCTAGTGGGTGCATGCAGTGGTTTCTCCTGGACAGTTTTTCTTGCACTTTACCCTGAATAAAATCTGTAGTAAAAAAGGTTTGAGGGACCTGTAATAGGTGGTGTAGTGGTCTTTCAACAAGTGGGTATTATCGCCTTTGTTTTAAAAACAGAAAAAAGCATAAAAATACTTCATAAAAACACTGTTTTATGAAGTGAAATGTAAGGCTACACTGTTTAGTTTGCGCCAAATACCTACAGTCCATATTCAGACAATGGCTGGAGGACCTGATTAAAGTTTCACGGTAAAACAGGGTTTTTACAGAGACTGTCAGAGACTAAAATTGTAGTTGCTGTTGAAAATTGCTGTCTTGAGGCTTCTTCATTAATGGCATCAAAGTTGTTGAACAATGAGTTGACTTTTTCAAGAGTTCTATTCTAAATCCAAAAGGATTGGGTGAAGACTGGGACAAGCAGCTGACATCCGTCAACCTCTGGGTTTTTGGCCAAGCATCTTTCTCATCCACCTCTCTCCATTCTACAGACTTTTTTACGAACAGCACACACAATGGCTGGATGACCTGATTGAAGTTTCACGTCAAAACAAAGTTTTTACAGAAAGACTGTCAGAAACTAAAATTGTAGGCCAGACAATGCTGGTGCCTTTGTTTAGTCTCAACACGACGTAGAGTGGAAAATATTACTCATGCACAGTTATTAGTCCATATAGGCACAACAAAGCACCATAACAAAGGATGGTTTTGGTCCATCGACCTCTGGGTTATGGGCCCAGCACGCTTCCGCTGTGCCACTCTGCTTCTTTTGGCATGTTCACTGCTTGCCAAAGACAAAGACCATTGAACAACATGTTGACCATTAAATGATTATCATAAGAAACTCTTCTGAAGTAGGAGATAAATTGGCAGGGTTTTCATTTTTAATAAGTTGTTTGACAGCTGTACACCTTAGAAACAATGATGGTAGTGGTGGGATTTGAACCCACGCCTCCTTAGAGACTGGAGCCTAAATCCAGCGCCTTCGACCACTCGGCCACACTACCACGTCTATGTGCAAGTTATACACTTGTTCCCATCTGATGTCAAAGAAGGGACATGACAATCTTTTTCTTATCCTTTTATTCATTATCCAAACCGCTTAGTCCGATTAAGGGTTTGCTAAGGAGCTGCAGCCTATCCCAGCAATCATTGGGCGAGAGGCAGGGTACACTGTGGATGGTTGCCAGTCCATCACAGGGCCATCAACCTCTGGCTTACGGACCATGTGCAAGTCATGTATCGTGGAAGGTGAGTCTGCAGATGCTGGAGCACAACAACGGGAAAGTTTGATGTGGACCAAATCGGGGATTTCCTGCTTCCAGGCAAGCCATCGATCTAATAGGCTGTGTGGCTGTATTGGGTCATCCCAGCCAAGGTTTTCCTTCCATAGATCTTGGACAAGGACTTTGGTTCTTGTCGTAAAAGGAACGATATAACCCAATGGGTCATACTGAGAGGCTAAAGTCTTGTAGACACTCCTCATGGTGGGTGCCGAGGACTCCACTGGTCGATGTTTGTACATTAGAGTGACTTGTATACAGTCCCACTGCAATCCAAGTGTTGGCTCCTGAAGGTCCGTATTAGTCTGAGAGAGCCACAAGTCAGTGCTCTTGGATGTGGCTTGAGATGGGAGATGCTTGAGAACAGAGGGAACGTTGCTGGCCCACTGCCGTATTTCAAAGCCTCCAAGCTGGAGCGTCTGGCGTAGTTCATCCACAAGGGCCTTGGCATCATGGATTGAGTGGGTGCTGTGTAAACAGTTGTCTACATAAAATGAGTGTTCCACATATTTGGCAAGTTGGCTATTAGGGTTGCTCTGATCCTTGATGTGACATTGCAGAGTGTAAATAGCACAGCAAGGGCTACAGGTGGTGCCGAATGGAAGGACCTGCCACTCATGGATGGTCGGTTCGTCCTCTCTCCGCATGTTCCTCCAAATGAACCTCAGAACTGGTTTATCACCTGGAAGGAGGCAGATCTGGTGAAACATGCCTTTTATGTCACCGCTCACTGCAACAGGGTATTGGCGGAACCGAATCAGTACACTCAACAAAGATGGACCCAGGGCCGGTCCTGGCAGAAGAAGGTAATTCAGGGATTGTCCATTATGCTGGAAAGAGCAATTAAAGACAATCCTGTCTTTACCATTGTTGTCAGGGTTTTGTTTTTTATGGTTTGTGTATTTGTTCCTGTGGTAATTTGTTTTTCCTTTTTTCCCTTCCTCCTTTTGTTTTAGGCTGTGCAGCAGCCCTGGGCGTGTCAGCACACCTGCATTCCATCATCGCTTCCTGCAGTACTTAAGGAGGGTTGCCTCTCTCAGTCTTTGCCAGATGGTCGTCAGTGGTGCACAGCTCTTGGGTGTGTGTGGCTGCCCAGGGCTGCTGCCTGCATGGCTCCTGAGTTAGACTTTATTGTTTTTCCCTAGTGTTCTTGTGAAGTAGCTCATTTTTTGTTTTTTGAGCAATTAAAAGAATTGTTGCCCTCTGTTAACCTTCTGTGGTTGTGTCTCTGTCTGGCATTTTTGGGTCTGGTTCCGGCGAACATGACAGAGCCATCTGGCCAAGAAGACCCTGCCAGTCCAGGGACATTACGATAAGCGTTGGCTGCACAAGTTGCGCTTGTGGGCCAACATGACCAGTCCCTCCATCAAATTATGGCTTCCTTACAGACTTTGGGTTCCAGTGTGTTTGCTTTAAGCCAAGAGTTAAGGACGGTAACTAGTCACGTGTCGGCCTTTGTGACTCCACCACCAGACACCGCCACTCCTGTGTCTGTCCCAGTGATCCATCCACGTGAGCCACATATTCCCACACCTGAGAGGTATGACGGTGAACTCGGCTCTAGTGGTCGTTTCCTTCTCCAGTGCTCTCATGTCTTCAATCTTCAGCCAACCACCTATACAACAGACCAAGCTAAGGTCACCTTTGTAGTCAGTCTATTGACCGGGCGGGCCGCCAATTGGGCCACTGCAGTATGGGATCATTATCCAGCGCTTCGCTCATCTTGTGATCTCTTCACCTCAGAGATGAAGAGAGCATTCGACCGTCCTATTCGTTGATGAGAGGCTGCCAGTCAACTTCTTTTGCAAAAACAGGGTGCCAGGTCAGTAGCGGATTTTTCTATTGAATTCTTAACACTGGCAGCAGAGAGCGGATGGGAGGAGACTGCTCTTCAGGATGTTTTTTTGAGGAGTCTAAATGATTCAATCCGTGATGAACTAGTTCTCCATGACAAATGTGACTCTTTGCAAGCTCTCATGCAGTTGGCCACCAAGATGGATAACCGCCTCCGGGAGAGGCGGCGGGAACGTAGTGCTCACTCTGGACTTCTTCTTTCCCGACATCCAGCTCTGCTACCTACAGCTGCCGTGGGATCATCCCCCACGCTACCAGGTTCAGCTCCATCTCTGGCTTTGCTTGACGAACCCATACAGCTGGGTCGAACTAGGCTCACCCCTGCTGAGCGGGAGAGGAGATTCCAACAGAGACTCTGCTTCTACTGTGGTCAACCTGGTCACCTACTGCCAAACTGTCCCTTGCAGTCAAAAGATTAGGCCCATTTGAGGTAAGAGGAGACCGAATGGGTCATATCTCAAATTCTCCTCTAGTCTCCAGTCACCGTACCCAGTTAACCTCTGTTTTATTAGTTGGTCAAGCTACTGCCTTTTTCACCTTTTATTGACTCTGGGGCAGATGAAAATTTCATTGATGAATCCATTGTTAAAAAGCATTCCATTCCTTTAGTGCAGCTCTCTGAGACCTGAACCATTTATGCAGTTGATGGCAGAGTTTTGGCTATGGTAACTCATCAGACCCAGCCAGTAACCCTGTTAACCTCAGGTAATCACCGAGAAGAGATCCAACTATTGGTCATTCCATCTCCCCACTCCCCTCTCATCCTTGGTCTCCCGTGGTTAAAGACACATAATCCCCATTTGGACTGGTCAAAGGGAACTGTAATTTGTTGGAGTACATTTTGCCATGTACATTGTCTGAAGTCTGTTTTATCCCCCCAGGGTGTTCTAATGCCAAAGCTGCCTGATCCACCAGACCTCTCCTCCGTGCCTGCTATTTACCATGATCTTGCTGCTGTTTTCAGCAAAGAATGAGCACTATCCATGTGTCGATTACAGGGGTTTCAATGAAATCACAGTCAAGAATAGATATACTCTGCCTCTGCTTGATTCCACCGTCCATTTTCTTCACCAAGCCTCGCAGTTTACTAAACTGGATTTGAGAAATGCCTACCACCTGGTCGGGATCAAAGAAGGAGACGAGTGGAAAACTGCCTTTAACATCCCACTAGAGCATTTAGAATACCTTGTCATACCATTTGGCTTGACAAACGCTCCTGCTGTTTTCCAGGCCCTTGTTAATGACATTTTACGGGACATGCTGAACAGATTTGTTTTTGTGTATCTTGATGACATCCTCATCTTCTCCCAAACACTAGAGGAACATCAGAGTCACGTCAGACTTGTGCTCCAGCGCCTCCTAGAAAATGGCCTCTTTGTGAAGGCGGAGAAATGCGAATTTCATTCAAAGTCTGTGAGTTTTCTTGGTTTTATTATACAAAAGGGCAAGATGGTTCCTGATCCTGCCAAGATCAGCGCTGTGGTGGAATGGCCAGTCCCTGAGTCCAGGAAGCAACTTCAGAGGTTCCTTGGATTTGCAAATTTTTACAGATGTTTCATCAGAGACTACAGTAAGGTGGCTGCACCTCTCACTCAACTCACTTCAATACTGCAAAGATTCAAATGGACACCTGAGGCAGACAAGGCTTTTATTAAGCTAAAGCCATTATTTACCAATGCTCCAGTCCTCACTCACCCGGACCACACCAAACAATACATTGTTGAGGTTGATGCCTCTGATTCAGGAGAAGGATCAGTGTTATCACAAAGGTCGGCTCAAGATGACAGAATACACCCTTGTGCCTACTTTTCACTTTGTTTGTCACCTGCAGAACGCAACTATGACGTTGGAACCACGAACTGCTAGCAGTGGCATTGGCATTGGGGAGAGTGGCATCACTGGCTGGAGGGAGCAGAGTACCCATTCATAGTCTGGACTGACCATAAGAATCTCTCTTACCTCCGCTCAGCCAAGAGGTTAAACCCCTGACATGCCAGGTGGTCCTTGTTTCTTGACAGATTCAACTTTACTCTTACCTACAGACCTGCATCCAGAAATGTGAAGCCGGATGCGCTCTCTCGTCAGTCAGAAGATGAACCAATCAGCACCCTGTCTGAGACGATACTTCCTCCTTCCTGTGTTTTGGGTGCTGTCCTATGGGAGGTGGAACAAAGGATTCAGGAAGCTCTTCAGGTACAACCTCCACCTGACAATGTCCCTGATAACCGCTTGTTTGTTCCAACTCATTTCAGATCCCAAGTCCTGCAATGGGCTCATTGCTCCGAAATCGCCTGTCACCCTGGTATTCACCGGACTCTGGAGGTCCTCCATCAGCGTTTTTGGTGGCCATCCATCTGTAAGGACACTCGTGAGTTTGTTTCAGCTTGTATAACCTCTACCAGAGGCAAAACTTCCAATCAGTCACCTGCGGGTCTGCTCCATCCGCTCCCTATAACTCATCGTACTTGGTCCCACATTGCAGTGGATTTTGTCACGGGTCTTCCTTTATCTCAAGGAAACTCCACAATCCTCACCATTGTTGACCATTTTTCCAAGGGGGTGCATTACGTCCCCTTACCCAAACTGCCTTCGGTCTTTGAAACAGCAGAGTTATTGTTCACCCACGTATTCCATCTCCATGGTATACCTACAGATATTGTCTCTGATCGTGGTCCCCAGTTTTCATTTCAGGTCTGGCGAGCATTCTGCAGGGCGCTGGGTGCAACAGCCAGAGTGGGCCAATCAGAGCCTTGAGATAGCCCTTTGATGTGTTTGTGCCCGACATCCTGCCTCCTGGTCCCAGCATCTTCCCTGGATTGAATATGCCCACAACTCCTTCTCCTCCTCTGCTACTGGTATGTCACCATTCATGTGCATGTTTGGGTTCCAGCCTCCGCTTTTTTCTTCAAAAGAACTGGAGATGGCAGTTTCGTCCGTCCAGGAGCACGTCCAACTGTTGGTGAGTGTGGCAACAGGCATGGGATGCCCTGTTAAGGACAAACACCAGGTACAAACGCTTGGCTGACCGTCACCGTGCCCCCACACCAGTGTATCGGCCAGGTCAGAAGTTTTAGTTATCACCCAAGGATCTTCCCCTCCAAGTTGAGTCTCGTAAACTGGCTCCCCGTTATATTGGTCCCTTAGCAGTGGAACGGGTTGTTAATCCTTCCGCTATACGTCTCAAGCTTCCCCGATCTTTGTCTGTGCACCCCACTTTTCATGTGTCCTTGCTGAAACCTGTTTCTTCATGTCTTGTGAGCCCCCCCCCCCCCCCCCCCGGGTTGTTGATGGTCCCCCTGCTTTTACTGTTGACAGGGTTTTGGATGTGTGTCGTCGTGGGTGGGGCCTTTAGTACCTGGTTGACTGGGCGGACTATGGTCCAGAGGAGAGGTCTTGGATCCTGCGCTGTTTCATTTTGGACCCTGGGCTTTTGAGGGCTTTTTATAGGGATCGCCCGGATGTGCCTGGTGCTCCACCAGGTGGTGGTTCTTAAGGGGGGGGTACTGTCAGGGTTTTGTTTTTTATGGTTTGTGTATTTGTTTCTGTGGTAATTTGTTTTTCCTTTTTTCCCCTCCTTCTTTTGTTTTAGGCTGTGCAGCAGCCCTGGGCGTGTCAGCACACCTGCATTCCATCATCGCTTCCTCCAGTACTTAAGAGAGGGTTGCCTCTCTCAGTCTTTGCCAGATGGTCATCAGTGGTGCACAGCTCTTGAGTGTGTGTGGCTGCCCAGGACTGCTGCCTGCATTGCTACTGAGTTAGACTTTATTGTTTTTCCCTAGTGTTCTTGTGAAGTTGCTCATTTTTTGAGCAATTAAAAGAATTATTGCCCTCTGTGAACCTTCTGTGGTTGTGTCTCTGTCTGGCATTTTTGGGTGACATGACAATTGTGCCTCACCATATGGTGTGTTATATACCATGATTCGGGTGTGGCGCTAGCCTGTTCCGGTGAGATCACTGCAACATAGCCCAAGTCGGTCAACCTTTTGATTTCCTGGCTGTACACTTTTGCGCAGTCAGTGTCTTTGGTGAGTTTACGCTCTGTGTTTCGCAGTGACGGTAACACAGCTTCCATTGCAGCTTGAAGGGTTGCTACATTAGCCCTACGGAGGAGTGGGGTAGCATACCTCTGTTTGCCATCAACATTGACTCGAACAGTGGAGGTCTGGAGGAGCTCGATAGCTTGCTGGTCCTGTTTGGACCGTGTTACCTGCTTCTCACTCAGATATGGTTGAACATCTGCTTGCCAGAGATGTTCAACATTCTGGTAGAGCTCAGTGTTTGGTGAGACCAGCTTTGTGAACAGACACGTCTGTTCAGGTGGAGACAGTTGTTCGCTGCAGGTGGGGTCTTGCAGCAACCAGCCAAGAGAGGTGTGAACTGCCATAGGTCCTCTAGGTGGTCCCAGATGCACAGGCTCTATGGAGCCAAGAGATGAGGCATGTCTGACCCGATGAGCAGCATGGTTTATTGGTGGCAAAGGTAAGTTATGGAGGTGTTTGTCGCCTTTGTAGGGTAGCCACTGGGTATGAATGCTCAGAGAGCTCCAAGTGATCCGAGGTGAAGGCTTGGCGTACCTGGTACTGTTTGAAGGCTCTTGTGAGGGAGGATATGTGGAACGTGACTGCCGCCCCTTGAAGATGTACCACATCCTACCAGACTGACCTAAGAGCAAGTGTCTCAGACACTCGAGTGAGCCCCAGATGTTCCACAGCTTGTGGTAAGATGATGCTTCTCTCTGAACCATTATCCAATACTGCGTATGTTTCCAGGGTTTGGTTTCCATTGTGCAGCATAACTTTAACCACTTTCAACATTACCTTCGGACCCTGTTAGGTCTGTCGAGGTGCACCTTGGGAGTAGGAACTGTTATCATGAGCACACTTCTCTGAGTTTGCTGGGCAGCATCATGGAGTACTGTCAGATGTTGCTCTTTGCATGAGTTGCATGATCATTTGAGGGTGCATACTTCTGGTCGGTGAGATCTTCCACACCTCCAACACCGCTGCCCTTCCTCTAACCACTTCAAAACCTGTCCATTATTCAGCTTCTTAAACTCTGAACAAGAATTCAAGAAGTGATCTTTACCATCACAATAGGGACAGTATGGCTTAGGTTTGGTTGTGTTCTTTTGTCATCATAGGTTTGTGTGTCGAGATCTGATTTTCATGCTTTGAGTTTCAATAGTATTTAGGAGGAATGCAGTGGATTTGTCCTTGGGTTTGGTTAAAAGGCGCTGATCTTTCCTGGTTGGCTTAAACCCTTCATTTTGGTACAGGGCTGCTGCTCGGCCTGCTATGCATTTCGCTTGGGATTGATGATCCAATTGTCTTAGTATTTCTCAAGCCTTTTGGGCCTCCTCCTGTATTCTCTGGGCCTCTTTGGCTTGGTCCTGAAAACGCTGACATTCGCTGACATTCAGAGTGGTGCACGCTTCCACTGCACCACTCTGCTTCTTTTGGCATGCTCACTGCTTGCCAAAGACAATCACCATTAAATGGTTATCATTAACTCTTCAGAAGTAGGTTGCCCAGGACATAAGTTTTCATTTCTAAGAAGTACTTTTGTCAACTGGACACCTTTAGAAACAAGGATGGTAGTAGTGGGATTTGAACCCACGCCTCCTTAGAGACTGGAGCCTAAATCCAGCGCCTTCGACCACTCGGCCACACTACCACATCAACATGCAGACTATACACTTGCTCCCATCCGATATCAAAGAAGGGACATGACAATCTCTTTCTTATTCTTTTATTCATTATCCAAACCGCTTAGTCCGATTAAGGGTTTGCTAAGGAGCTGGAGCCTATTCCAGCAATCATTGGCCGAGAGGGAGGGTACACTGTGGATGATTGCCAGTCCATCACAGGGCCTCTTTGACATCCTCAGCAAGAAAACTTTTTGGTTTTAGATTTTAGATTGCTTGAAGTTTTTACAGAGAGACTGTCAGAGTCTAAAATTGTAGGGCACACAACGCTGGTGCCTTTGTTTAGTCTCAACACAATGTAGAGCAACAAGATATTACACATGCACATTATTAGTCCATACAGGGCCAACAAAGCACCATAGCAGAGAATGGTTTCGGTCCATTGACCTCTGGGTTATGGGTCCAGCACGCTTCCACTGTGCTACTCTGCTTCTTTTGGCATGTTCACTGCTTGCCAAAGACAAAGACCATTGAACAACATGTTGAACATTAAATGATTATCATAAGAAACTCTTCTGAAGTAGGAGATAAATTGGCAGGGTTTTCATTTTTAATATGTATGTTTGACAGCTGTACACCTTAGAAACAATGATGGCAGCGGTGGGATTTGAACCCACGCCTCCTTAGAGACTGGAGCTTAAATCCAGCGCCTTCGACCACTCGGCCACACTACCACATCTACATGCAAACTATCCACCTGCTCCCATCTGTCAAAAAGGGACATGCCAATCTCTTTCTTCAAGTATTTCTTATCTTTCTCTTAATTTTTAAGAAGTATCTTTGACAACTGCACACCTTGTCCATCACAGGGCCTCTATGTCATCCTCAGCTTTGACAGGGTTCTCCGAATAATATTAAAAACTCTTCAGATTGAGCTTGCTCCACATCTGTCTATAGTTTAGTTTGTATAAAGGTTTTTTATGTTGCTTTTTTTATTGATAATGGCATTTCACCGGAGCAAATGTTAACTCTAGTAATTGGAAATAACAATGGCAGTGGTGGTTTTTGAATTTGCTGCTTTATTTCATCTTTTTTTTTTAGATTTTGTGCTTCCCAACTACAAATACCCAAGTTTTCTAGTTATCATAAGCTTTTGTCAGTTGGGTTTACAAGAAGCATATTTTCTGTCATTGTATTAAATCATGTTTCTCTGTCAGGACCTTTTTCTGTTTGCTAATTTCTTACCACTGTTAGATTCTGGAGATATTTTGTACACAAGTGCCACAAGCAAATGTCTTCATTCTTTCATACAGTTAAAATATAGTTTACGTTTTGGCTTTAAAAATTTGTTGCGGTCACCTATCTCATCACTGTGACTTGTATGCTAGAGCTAGTTGGCCCTTACTGATTTGAATGATCTATTTTTAAGGCCCTTCTAAAATGGATTTCCTCTAATCTTTCAGGCCTGCTGCTACGTATTATGGTTTTTGTGATGTATTGCCTTTTGTTTTTCTTTTTTTCTTTTAATTCTAAATAAGACATGCTGCTTACCTTTTGACCAGGTCACCCTTGCAAAAGAGATTTTAATCTCAGTGGGATATTATGACCTAGTTAAATAAAGGTTTAAAACTAAAAACTAGGGCTGTAAAAAAATGATTGGTTTAAATGTCTTGTTTCTGTCTTCTCAGAGAATGTTAATAAATGACAAAAAATTTCAGTATTGGCTACTGATTATTAGCCGGCTGCCGGCTTTTTTAAAATTATCATTTGGCTCTAAAACCTTTTGTAAGTAAAGTTTGTTCAAATTCCAAACAATCTCAAGTGAACTACTAGCCAGATACATCATTAACATGTGTGTCCCAGAAAATTGCATACCAGGCTCTAAATCAGTGCTCTGACTCACAAAAAGGCATCAATGACCATCTGTAAATATTGGCACTTCTTTATTCCTTTCTATTTTCTCTGGCCTCACTGGAATTCGTCCTCTGTATGAGTTTCTTGCTTTGGCTATTTGGGAGATTGCTCCCTCTCTGAAGTCCTTTCCAATCGTTCTTTTTCTCTAAAAACAATCAGGCATTAGCAAGTGACAACATAAAAATAAACCAGAGTCAAATGATTCTTTTAACACTCTAATATAATTCAGTCAGCATCAGCACTTGCCAAAGTCAAACAAGATGAGTATTTACCAAACTCGCTGATTTTTTTGGACACAGAGGAATGTTATTTAATATCGCTCAGCATAGTTTTTTCTTTTTTTTTTTTTTTTTCATTTCTTAAATTTAGAACTAGACAAGACGTAGTTGTCTGCTACCACCACTTGGAAGATGAAAGGTATGGAAAAGTTGGCCAAAAATCACCATAACACCAGTCTCGTGCAGTGTTTTTCAATCCTGCTATTTTGTGATCACCTCTTGTTTAAGAGGTTTCCATACCTTAACAGATGTAATTGAAGATCTAATTACAGTCCTGTTAAACTTGTTGGACTGGGGAATTCCATTGTTGCTGGCAGGTGGGGTTGTAGTTCTGGTTGTTTAGGTCTGCCTGTTGGTGCCCTTCTCTCAATGTCAGCCTGAACTATACAAGATGATTGTCAGATATGAAGGCAAGGCAAGTATATTTGTATGCACCATTGATGTACTAGACAATATAAAAAGCATTAAATAAAACATTGAAAGCATTACAAATAATAAGAAGCATAAAAGGCAACAAATCAACATAACAAATAAAACATAAACCATTAACTAAACAAAAATATTTAAAGTAAAATCAGTTCAAAGTTGTTCAAATTTCATACAGACAGATGAGAAAAATGTTTTTAACATGATGTAAAATATTTAGTGAGAGTTTCACCTCTACTGGCAGTTTGTTCCACTTGTTTGTTGCATAACCGCAAAATGCTGCTTCTCTATGTTCAGTCTGGTCTCTGGTCTGGACTAGTTGACAAGAGTCTTTGGATTTAAGAGGTCAGCTTGGTTTGAATTCTCTGAACATATCACAGATGTTTTCTGGACCAGTCAGAAAAACAGGGTTTCAAACAGGGTTTTAATCTATTCTGTGACTGATAATTTGATCTAAAAGGAACATATGCTGAGAACATAACATCTGTGAATTTATTTGTAAGCTTTGGACATGGACAAAATTTTTTGTTTAATTTTGTGGCATTAATATTTTGTCTAATTTTATTTTTTACTAACGAGTTGGCAAACTCATTGCATTTCTCAGTGGAAAGGAGCTCTGAGCTGTACTGTTGAGGTGGCTTTGTAAGTTTTTTAATCATAGCAAACAGAGTGAGAGAATGAACTATAACGATAGAGTGAGTCTAGTAGCATAGCTACATTGCTGGAACAATGGATGCTAGAAGCGTGGTTACATTACCGTAGTTATGGGTGCAAGCAGCATTGTTTTGTTTTGTGTTTTTGTCTTGTCCAGCATTTAAGCAAGCAGACTGATGTTCTGGATGTTGTTGCCAAGGGGAACTTTTATAGATGTAATGATCCCCTTGTATTTCTTGATTCTTATTTTATTTTCCTATTTGTTTTGGATAATAGTTTGTATTACAGAGTTTATGCTGCTGGACCTGACCGGAAAGGACAGAAAAGGGGCAGAAAGAGAACAGAAAAGAAAACAGAGAAAACAAAAGAAAGAGATCAATGCATACATGTATATGCACATACATACCCACCTACATAAATATGTATATACACTCGCACATACACACACACACTATATATATATATATATATATATATATATATATATATATATATATATATATATATATATATATATATATACATATATATATATATATACATATACATATATATATATATATATATATATATATACATACATACATATACATATATATATACATACATACATATATATATATATACATACATATACATATATATATACATACATACATATACATATATATATACATACACACACACATACCCACCCACACACATAAATATATACACCCACACAAGCCAACTCTAGATTCGTGGAGAACAAAACCGTTGACAATCATGAGGACCAGAAACTAGCAAGTTAAGTCAAAAAGACAGAAAGAGAGGTACCTGCTGTTAGTGAATAAACTTGCTGGATGACTCAGTGACTGTGACACATGCAGAACATTCATGCAGAACATTCAGAGTGGAACGTGTTCAGAGAAGAGAGATCATGCCAATGTGACCCCGCCCGCCTACAGCTAGAGGAAGGCCAGGAGAACCCAGAGACCCGGGTAACCGACAGTCACCTCCAGGCACAGACCCCAACCCCCCCACTCCAGAGCCAGCCATGCATCTGCCCAGGAGGTGGCGAAGGAGGTGCCCAACCAGAGTCCCCCGCAGTCAGGGGGAACAGGCCCCAGCAGGTCCAGGCCGGCAAGGGCCGATCCCGCCGGGCACCGGCCGCCCAGGGCAGACAGAGCGCAGGCCCCAGGGCCCCAAGAGCCCGAGAGCAGCCCCCCGCCCCCGCAGGCAGAGGGCCCAGCCCACACCGACAGAGGACCAGGATCCCCAGACCGCCACCCAGCGGCAGCCAGGTCGCACCCCAGCGCACCAGCTGCGCCCCCGGGTACAGGACACCACCCCCCCACCACCAAACCACACACACATATACCCACACAAAAAAAAGAGTAAAGAGTAAAGTAATATTAATGATAGAAGTGGTATCAGCCTGCTGAACTTAAATAAGGGTCTGTTTCCTTGTTCCACATGTCTTCTGTTCAGTATCATTTCTTTCACTGCTCTACTTTTCTCCTTTAGCACCCCTCATTGAGCTGAGATGGTTTCCTAAATACTCCATGACAGAGGAATATGTTGTTTTTTTAACTTATTCTCATGGATTAGCTGGAGCGAGTATTTGGATCGTTGGATGGAGGTATTGAGTGAATCAGAAGAGGCCATGAAGTTTTATGTCTAATGTGAACAAAAAAATGAGCAAATGAGTTTGTGACAAGATGAACGGTGAAAGTAAAAGAATGAAGACAAGATGCAAGGTTCGTCAGTGTACGAGGTTAGAAGGATGAAAGGAGCCATATATAGTGTGTTCCACTCATTCCCACCATCATCAGAGATGTGTAACATCACGCAGACAGTGGCATCATGATTTCACTCAGTCATACACATCACACGTAGGAGGAAAAAACAATCAATATCACACAGCTTTGCACAAGCAGATCCATGAATCAACATCTAACCTTCACCAGTTCTGCATCCACAAGTGCAGCCTGCGTTTTAGCTGCAGGCATTTTATCGGTTTGGGAGATGCACGGCCAGAGGAAGCAGCAGAAAGCAGAAATGAGAGGAGAGCGCTACCTGGATTCACTCGGAGGGGAAGTTTACCACAAACTTTGAAGAAACTCGCATGGCGGTCAAACTTTGCTGGAAAAACATGTTGTGTAGAAGAGCATCGGTCCATCACGTGGCCGAGTGAAATCAAATCAAAATGGATTTTTAAGCTTCTCGTAATAACAGCAATGACTGAATATGATATTAAAATAACTCCTAAATCAAATTAATACCGAACACATAATCATTCATCATCTCTCATACACTCAACAAAAAGCCCCCAGAGCCACCAATCCCACTTTCCACAGACACACTGACGCTGCTGTGAGGAAGCCACATCTTGGTGATCCGTCCAGAGCAGGAACCCCCTTAACCCCCGACCACAGAGGCCACCACCAGATCCTACCCAGCCGTGTCCCAAAACCACCTACAATCAGGATTTAAACAGGTTTTTATCAAGTGCTCTTCCCTTTTCATTTCTTTGTTTTATTTTCCATCATCCTGTTGAAATGTGCTGCACAACTAATCCTGCCTCGTTAGGGCCGTTAGGGCCGTTACCGCGGCAGCAACCCTGCAGAGCAACGGCATGGAGGTTCCCTATGAGAAAAACAATTTGGTTTAAATAAAAATGTCAAGTAACAAAGACCACATAAACAAAAATAATTATACAAAAATAATAATATAGAAGAAAATATGTAAAAGACATTTATAAAATAACAATTATAATACAAGAAAAGAGAAGAAACGAATAAGAGCAACAACTGTGATGTGAAAGAAAACAATAAAACCTGAACAGAGAAAGCACATAAACATATATTGTTTAAAATACGTAATAAATACATAAACAATCAGAGATAAAAGATAATCATCATGGTTTCTGCTCTGCCTGATTGCTGATTATCCTCACCTGTGCTGCCCTGGATCTGCTCAGATCGTCTGTCTTTCCACAGCCTTCAAGCGACGTTCATCTTCCTGTTTCTGAGAGAAAACCTGGTCCTGACCCTGCCGGTCCCCCACCGCCGTCTCTGCTCCGTCCCTGTTAGGATGAACTGACCTCCTGTTGCTGAACGCTGCCCGATCCTGACCCGGCCTCTTGCTTGCTCCTTGGATTTCGTCCACTTTCTTGTGTCTTTTGTGGAGATTGTTTTCCTGCTCTGGAGGACCTCTGGGACAGCCTATCCCCCTTCTCCTGGTAAACATTAATGTTTGGTCTCTCCAGTATCATCTCCCCTGGTTTTTGGCTCACCTCTGTAATCAGGCCAAGCGAGACCACCGTCTTTATTTCAATAAAGCTGTTTAACTAGTTCTGGCTCCTGAAACCGTAACAATAGAGACGTAAATGAGAATAAAATAAAGCTGCATGGTGGTGTGCTGCTTTGACTCAGCAGACAGGGGTCTTTCTGTGTGTTGGGTGCACACATGTCTCTCTGCATGTATGGGTTCTGTCCAGGTTCTCGGGCTCCCTAACACTGTCCAAAGACATGAACATGCTTTGATATGTTTTGGGTAATGAGGAGGTTCTTTGTAAGCTTTTCTGTAATTCTGTTTTAAGTACTGTAATCATGCTGAATAAATGTGGGTGCGAACAGCTGTCTGTTGATGTGCCTGCTGCCGTAGACTGCAGCTTTCTGCAACCCTGACATGGACTATGCGGGATTGAAAATGAAGGAAATAAAACAATTAATGACTTTTAAATGAATTTCAGTAAAAACCAGGCCAAAAAGGTTCGGATTAAAGTCTGGCCTTCCAAACCTCAGCAGCTTCAGCCGCCTTCAGGTCCTCCAGCAGATTCCTCCATAAACGTAGCGTATTAAGAATAAAAGAGGACTCCTGCAAGTCTTTGAGTAAATGCTCAGTATTTGTCCTCTATTAGAGGACCTGATGGATCTGGAGGCCTCGTAGTTAATTTACCTCTCATGACTCTAACATTTCTGTCTTTGCAATGATGGCTCTTCATGTCTTATAGCAAGTCAGTCTTTTCTTATTTTCTGAGTCATTTAAAATATCCATTTATTCTTTTTTTTTTTTTTTTTAAATCAGACAGAACTCTTCTTTATAGAGCAGTCTGTTTGCAAATATGTCAGCGACTCCATCCTGCAGCCACACAGGGCTAATACTTGTTACAGGATGTAAATAAAACCAGAAGCTAGTGGGATGTAACGGCTCACTGACAACTTGTCCACATGCAGTTCCTCCTCCATCCACTAGGGGCTCCAAAACAGAGCAAATCCCTGTAGACTCCCATGTTAAAAAGACCAACTTCACAGCAGGAATAAACATGTTTACAGCCTGGTACAAAAATCCATTTTAGGTTTAATAGGTCAGGTTTACCTTCATGACAACTGTGGGGGGAGTGAATTTTTTTCTAACTCTCAGTTTAAAAGTAATTTAATCTCGAGGTTTGGCATATTTAGGGGCGTGTCCTTTTGATTGACAGGTACCCGATCTCCCACTTCAAGTCAGAAGAACGTAGAACAACCGCGGTTTTTAGCCGGTTAACAACGTGACTTAGCTTTAGTCTGCTTACCTCTGTTAGCTGGTTAGCTCCTGCTAGCTTCGGATTAGCTTGGTTAGCTCTTAGCTACAGACAAGTCAGTTTGCTAGATGTCAATCATCCACCACTACATTCAGTCTCTCAACTTCACCTCTTTTTCTATTTTTGTTTTTCAGGAGAGACAACCGTTGCCAAGATGGTGACGGTGAGAACCGCCCAATAAGCTTCAGCCAGCTCTTCAGAAACCTACAGGTGACATCACGGAGACTCCGCCCATCTTTTATACACTGTCCATGGTAAGGATCGTGTCTCTTCTCACTGCTTTTGGATGCAGGAGGGGCATGTGACGCAGTGATGCTGTTTAGTGGAAATAAATAAGGTTTCACATCAGTCGCTAGATTAGGTCTTAAAACTCTTCACATATAGCGACAAAGCTGTTGGCAACACTGATCCAGACCACATGGACACATTTCTGAACCAAGGTCCATTTTAAACCTCCTTTTCCAAGCAGAGTACCTGCAGAGTAGAAAGTGCTGCCTTGTGATTGGTCACACATGGTTTTGGATACTTGGAGTTTCTCACCGAATCAGTAACCGCAGAAGAGAAATCCCAACGCGACAGAGTCACTGTGTGTTCAGGTGTGAGAGTCCATGTTGCTGGTGTCAGCCGGCCCTTCTGACCGGAGACGCTGCACAGTTATGAAATCCAGCTTTATTTAATATTAAGTCTGTTTCAATTTCATTTACAATATTTACCTCTTCGCAATTCATGTTTGGAAAAGGAGTAAGCAGAGGTGTAAATGTATATAAACCTTCTATGTTTCTAGCATACATCGTAATACTCCAACTATCACTACTCCGTTTCCTACTTTACAATAAAAGCTTTAACTCCACAGATCCTGGAGAGAGCTGACCTCCTCCGTCCTGTGTTGTACCGGACTACTTTAAAGCCTTGCTGATGTAACCGGAGTGTTTCTGTTGCGGTATTTGCTACTGGAGTACAGAAAGACTTCTGACTGGTCAGAAATCAGTGTTTAGTGAATCTACAGCTACGATCGTAGCCTTTCCACCCATCGGAGCATCCTTCCATCAGCCTCTCAGTCTGGAACGGCAGCTACATTGTCTCTGGCCAAAAGGCCATAAAGATAGGTAAATACTCCAGATTAGATCCTCATAATAACATAAACATCCATATAAGATCTGTGCCAGTTCCACTGCAGCAACAGAGTCATCAACACTGTTTACACTCACACACAGCATTTATCCTGCTGTCGTCTGGTAAATGCTACAGAAGTCTGTGCTACAACATGCTGCTGTGCCATCACAAAGCATTTTATATCTAACATTGTGCTGTCCATTTGGTTTTGCCCATTTTAATATAAACATCTCTTTCCCTGCTTTCTGCTATAATTCACGTTATTTTTATTAGACGGCACATCGTTAAAGACACATTACGTAAATTTCTGATCTTAAAACTTGGCGTCCCGGATGTGTTCCATGACACAGTGATGTCTATCAAGTGTATGTCTAGATCCGCTGCTTCCCAGCAGCGTCCCGAGGCTGAAAAGCCGACTCTATACAACGTTTCCATCCGGGACGCAACGTGACGTTTGGCTTCCTGGTATGATAAGGAGCTAGATGTTCTGAAAGAGACAGAGGAAAACTGCTGAGTGGGTGAACCAGAAGGAGTTTTGATGTTTAGACTCGCTTCCAAGTTTAAAATAAACTGTTAACTTCATTTACTCACAGAGGGACTTTTTGTCAGACCCATAAAGTCCTACAAAGACCTCCCCATGCACAGCTTTCAGCGCTGACACAGTTAGCTTCAGTCATGAGATCCTAATTCCAGCTAGCAACGACCCACTTTCACAGGAGGAGACAAAACCGTTGCACTGGACTCAGTCCAGAGTCCGGCTGAGTCTCCCAGGCTCGAAATAGTCTGAGCCCAGGTTCATCAGATGTGTCCAAGGAGCAGCACTATGGTGGACTGTAAAACCAGACATACCTGTGTACGAGGGGCGCATCCACGTCAGCCTTTCTGATCCGTCCGTTTGCAGGCAGCCAGTGTGAAGACCTCAGAACTGGACTGATCTGGTCCACTTTTCAGCTGCAGGTGTCTGACAGATGTCTGAGGAAGACCAGTAAAGACACAGGTCGACTAAAAACCCTGGATCAGTTTTTCCAGGTCCTGCCGCAACATCAGATCTTTTATCCTTGATATATTCTGAAGTTGACAGTAAGTCTGAGTCCATCACTAGACCCAGATTGTTGGCCTGGTTGGTGGTTTCCAGGTGTAAAGAATGAAGCTCTCCACATTCATCACATGGTGATGCTTGTTCAGCATAAATATGCCTCCACCCCCGAAGTTTTCCCCGGATCAGAATTCCTCTTGTCTCACAGCTGCAGTGAGATCCAGTGAAGAGCAGAACATTTCACAGCTTTAGTCTGTTTCAGCAGCACGCTCTCTACTTATGAAACTAATAGCTGTCCTGGGTACGATCACGCTGAATTAGGAGCAAACGCAGATGTTTCTGCTTCAGTTTACACTGTTGGAGCTACGCTGTCCCCTCCACTGCACAATGATGCACACTCTCATCAGCATGTTCACGAGGGTCGGCCTTAGAAAAGGACACGCCATGAACTCACTGAATTCTGACGACCGTTTTGGCTTTTGCAGTGTCCCACACAGATTTTTTTTTCCCCAGACTTAATGCTCGACTTGTTTCACATAAAAACGATCTTCCACTTCCATTTCATATCGGCCTGGCTGCACTGCATTATCTCCACCAAAGCACAAAATGGCACTCAAGTGTCATTGTCCCCGCTGAAAACACGAGCAGACACCTGTTCGGCTCCATAAAACCACCTCCCTGTGAAAACCCAGCTGCTTTACCTTTGAGCTCCAATTAGTTCTTCGCGGATTTAATGGCTAATCTGTCTGGCTCTGTTTCCTCCTCCTCTCTCTGGGACATATTCATATTTTTATGTACTAATCAAGCTCAGATTTCATGGCTAATGAACTTTCTTGTATTTTTGCTTATCTGCCGTTTCCCCTCTGTTGGCTCTCAGCCTGGGGTCTTGCAGGATCAGAATCTGTTGCTGTGTGTGCCTGAAAGGTTTACAACATGTCTTGTAAACTACTCCCCCGGTGGTAATCCACTTGACAGCGTTAGGGGTTTGAGTGCAGGGGTTATTATGGCAGGACCATATTGTCAGTATGATCATAGGCTTTAATTCTATGCTTTATGCTTTCTGGGTCTGTGATGAAGTGGATAATAGCCCTAACCCAACATAGATGATCATATGTAGCAGCAATAATGTAGGATATAGTTTCCAGAAGTGTGAGGCAGGCTGTAGCGGCCTAAATGTGTCCATTCAGGAAACGGGAACATCAGACTTTGTGTAAAACAACTAAGGACAAAAACACAAATTTATCAGCTTAAGGTTTATTTGCAGCTGTTGGATTACTCAGAAACATGAGATTTCCATGCTACATGTACTCCCTCCCATCCCCACTCTGCCCTGCTGCTTCCTCTGTACTGTCAGTCTATCTGAACCTTTCTCCATTTCCTTCCAAATGTAAATCATGGTCAGCTGGTCTCTCCATGCAACTGATCTAATCTTTTCTACCTGAAGAACGGGCGAAGTGGAGCTGGATGTCCTGACTGAGTGTGTTCTGTTGGATGCGTGATGAAGGTCATGTCTGTTCCTTCTGTCTGTGGAGGATTTCTACACAACTGGATTTATGATTTAACTGGTTTCTGCTGGTTGGTGTGTGCGGTTTCCTGGTGTGTCACTATGTCTGGAAGATCTGTGATGGACGATGCCGAGCAACTAGCAGCGGTGATAGAGCTGGACTGTAAACTGGACGCCAGTCTGGCCTGAACTGGCAGGCTGGCTGTGGTTCTGGAGCTCATCTGTGGGGTGGGAAACATCTTGGAGCAGCTTGGTTTGGTGGAAACTGACCCGATTCGGCTGTTTCGGAGTCCGACTGAGACCACTAAGGACTTCAGGCCGACCCGAAGCAAAGCTGTTACCTGAATCTGGCTCCCTGACTGGTCTTGCAGGCTGGTTATCACGTCTCCTGGAATGTTATGTCTGAAGCTCCGTCTTCCAACCGTTCATGCTTTGCTTCACATTAGTGGCTCCAGAATGCAACGTACGCGTGCAACTCATTACCTTGGAGCAACGTGAGCTGCCTACATGCCAAACAAACACTAGGAACACGCATCAGCCATGATATGTACGTAGACATGATGCAAGTATGTTCCAACCCTTGATCTGACCAATGACATCGCTCTGGTTTCTTTAGTTAAATGAGGATGGATAGAATCAGCTGTGGAGGAAGGTGGCTGTAAAAGTCTCAACTTTTAGCAACTTGGCGTGAATGAGATCTAAATGAACGCACTTCCCTTTCTGGGGTCTTTGGGAAAGTAGGTGGAGGAAACCTGCCATAAGAAGCATTATGGGGATAAAACTAACTGCACCTTTATGAACCCTCTGAGAAATCTTCTCTTATTGTGTGTGAAGGATTGTGGAGAAATGGGGACCCAAATACAGGAACAGAGAGGCAGGAGGGCTGAGGAAGTGCTGACAATATTGTTTTAATAAAATAGAAGAACTGGAGGGGGAAGTATCAGGAACAGGCAAACTCAATGAGCCATCAAGTGAAAACAGAAATAAGAGGTATAAATACAGGAAAACAACCAGACACAGGTGTCGTTGATCAGCGAAATGAATCCAGGTGAACTAATGAACAGGAAACAAAGCGAGACGTCACAACCGCTCAATAAAACAGGAAAGAAGAACAAAAGTCTAAACCATGACACTGGGTTCCTAAAAACCTCCATCTGTGTTGCATAAATCCATAGAAATCTGCACCAGAGTGGGACTGATGCTAACATCCTGCTAGCGTGACTTTATATAGCTGTTGTGCTTAGAGATGAGACTATCTACTGTAAGACGGACTTCACAAGGGGACATTTGACATTTCACTCAGCACTGCTCAAGGTGAACCACATGTCTCCTCTTCATTACTCTGATGGCTGACAGTGTCTATTGTTATACACACACTGCTTAAGGACTGTGCTCCATACATTTTACGGCTAGCTCAGTCTTATAATTGAATTCCAACCCCCCGAACATTTGATATTACCTCAAAGTGTCTCCTCTTCATTCTTTATAGGCTGGATGTGATATGCTTGTGCTGTTTCTGAGGGGAATGCAACTTTCAGAGGATGGAGAAATGAAATGAAGCCATTCATGGCACATTAAAGAGAATCCATGTCTGACATACTGTCCATATCTTCCTAAGCATAGCAATTTAGACATTCGTCTGAGAAAGCTGGCAGAGTAATACTGCTGCCGCCCCTTTCCAGTGATCCCTGAGAGCAATGAGATTCAACTAGCTGTCATGTCTTATATAGTGAAGCAGCATATTTAAAAACGAGCCACGACATTGTGGAACCGTTTTGATTTATAGACTTTCACTTTATATGCTAAACCGACTGAGTCATGTATGTGGATGGATGGAAAGTGACAAGCACATTTGGAAAATGACTTCTATGTACAAATGAAAGCATGTCATGTTATTACATTAGCAAAGAAGTTTTTTAAAGTATTAGAATAGCATTGTTTTATGCTTGACTAACAGAATATTAAAGTGTAATCTAAACCTAAAGTTTCTACATGGATGACCAGAAAAATATTCATTTTACCTCAAAAGCTTTTAATTTGAAAGTCCAGCTGCAGATGTTGCAAAAAGCCCAGATTTGTGGGAGATTTAAGGCATGTCTCCAATCTACAAATGATTTGATGATGTTTTTCTCTGGGTGGAATATCAGACATATAACACCATTTATGAACCTGAAAAAAAATCTTAATCTACAACAGCATGAGTGGAATTCCATTCATGAACTTCCACCCAGACAGACAGACCAAGCGTGGACTGAACCTGCAGCGCTGTGAGAAATATTCACACATTTTAGAAAGTTTTTCATTTGTTTTCTCAGAGCTTGAAATGAAAATAGATTTATCTTTAAGTTTAAGTACATTTACTAAAACTGTGCAAAGTGGTGCAATAAAACATGAAAAGCTGAAAAACCAGGACGCATTCCCTTTTTCTCTTATGAAGCCCTGAATATTATGCTGCCAGTGACCTGAAGTATTGGATAATTACAGAATGAGTTAATCTAACTCGCATCATATTATACATCTCCAGGTTGTCTAAAGCCCCTGGAGTGTCCAACGCCGCTAGGCAAGCGGCACAAGCAGGGGAGGAGGGAGAAGCATGTCTCCAAACAGGTCAAGGACAGAGTTGTGGTGCAGGAATGAAAAGGAGTTGATCTGAAAAGACATGAAATAAAAAGTTTCTGGTTTGTTGAAAAAGGCTGTGGAGAGAGGCTGAAGGTTTTTTTTTCTTTTCTTTTTTTCCCATGCTGGGCAGAAGCGCCAGTCTGTGGCCGTCTGATGCATGTCTAACCCTCCACACATGCTGTATACTCTCCACACCAACACGCCTGCATCATCACATTCCTAGTTCTCTACAGGCAGCGAGTAACAGCTGGATAAAAGCCTGCAGAGCCCAGGATCTCACTCTGGAGCTAAACTTTCCCTTTCAAAGCTCCATTTCTGCTCGCTTGGGAACGTAAACATGGACGTCCATTTACAAACCCCGTCATGCGTCGCCGTCCTCGTACGTCCACACATCTTTAACGTTGCCATGGTTGTTTTGTCCATCAATCCGCCGGTGGGCAGTGCTGACTTCAGGGTTCACTTCTGTGTTTAGACACCAGTTTATAGCAGTAATGCACCACTATAAAGTTTTTACTTGGTGGTTTCTGTGTCTCCATCCTGTTACTGTTCCTCTTCTTCTCTGGTTTGCTCTTTTCGCTGCCTACAACTCAACATTGCCTCGTCATTTCTGGTGGAACTGCTCCGTTTTCTGTGTGATGAACAGATAAGCTGGATGAAATTACACTCATAACTGAAGCAGGAGATTAGCTAAACTACACATGTCTGCGTATCTGTGCTATCTGTCTTCTGCATCAAGCAAAAATGGGCCCCAAGCAAACCCCTGCTGATGCACATCACCAATACCCCCCACCCCCTGGAAAAAAACCAGCGTCTGGACATGAACCAGTCTAGCAGTGCTTGTCCAAAGACATGCATGTTAGGTCAATGAGTGGTTGTGCGTCTCTGTGGCCTTCTGATGGACTGGCGAGCTGTCCAGGGCGTGCCCCGCCTCTCGCCCACAGACTGCTGGGATATGCTCCAGCTTCCCCGCGACCCTTCATCGGACTGAGCGGTTGGGATAATAGATAGATAGATACTTTATTCGTCCCCAGGGGGGAAATTCAGGAAAATATTGATGGATAATATCTGAAAGTACAGACTGGCGACCTGACCAGGTGCTCCTACTACTCGTCCAGTGATTGCTGGGATAGACTCCAGCTTCCCTGAACTGGACTAAGTGGTTAAGAAATGGATGAATGGGACGTCTGAAAGTAGCTCAGGTCCAAATTTAATTTCAGTTCCATGTTAATCACTCACATTTTGATGCGTTTAGCCTCCACTAACATGTTTCTGTCTCAGCAAACTGAGCTTGATGCTTCCAGACAAAAGAAAATAGTTAAAAAAGGCAGCAGTGGGATGATGCTGACAGCTGTAAATCCTCATCAGGCAACAGCTCAGCATACGCTGTGAAATCTGACTGAACGACCAAATGATCTGGGCTCTGTCGTCAGCATAAATAAAACACTACAAGCATGCAGGTCAACTGTCTGAGCTGGCAGCAGTTCCCTGGATAGACGGCTGGTGATTCTTTCACCAAAGCTAAGAGAGGTTGATCTTTAATTAAATTCCATCCATTTACTGCTCAGGATCTGCAGTCATATTTCCTGCAGTTGTGATTTTCAAGTTCAGTTGCTAAAGAAAAGCATCATCACCTGACGTCACCTCCTGTCAGGTCGCTGCAGCATACCAGAGCCAATGGGGGGGGTCATAATGTAGGCACAAGTTAAATATTCCAGAAAGGATACATTACATAGGGTACATAAGTGTTTGGGTTCCTGGTTATTTAACGCAACAGTTGTGGAAATTTCAGCAGGCTCAAAGTTCAGAAGCAACAGAAAGGAGATTTCCATCAATGCTACAAGCTAACTTGTTCCCTTCTTCCCAAACCTGTATTTCTAAAGTCTGAATCCCAGCAGTCACGCAGACAGCATGGTGAGCTGGTTTCTGAGTGACACGTCTCAGCTAAAGACACAAACATACAGGAACATGAATTAACATTCGAGAAGCATGTTGAAGATTTATAAGAAGTTCAGCTTGTCACATCCTCCTGTCATGAACGAGTCGGCTCTATCGCTACTGACCCGGTTATTGAATGCTTAACATGAGACTTTGTAGCAGATCAGGCTTGTATATGTGACAGGGTCCGCCATTTTCATCCTTTCTCATCGCCTCGATCAGCTGTTTATTAAAACTCTGTTCGACCTGAATCAGCAAACATCGGGAAGCAGCAACTGTCTGCGTTTATAATGCCCTATCTTCCTGCCTCCAGCTAAGTCATGTTGTTAACCGGCTAAAAACCGCGGTTGTTCTACGTTCTTCTGACTTGAAGCGGGAGATCGGGTACCTGTCAATTAAAAGGACACGCCCCTAAATATGCTTCACTTCAAGACAGTTGTCATGAAGGTAAAGCTGACCTATTAAACCTAAAATGGATTTTTGAACCAGGCTGTAAACATGTTTATTCCTGCTGTAAACATGTTTATTTCTGCTGTAAATGTGTTTATTTCTGCTGTAAACATGTTTATTTCTGCTGTAAACATGTTTATTCCTGCTGTAAACATGTTTACTTCTGCTATAAATGTGTTTATTTCTGCTGTAAACATGTTTATTCCTGCTGTAAACGTGTTTATTCCTGCTGTAAACGTGTTTACTTCTGCTGTAAACGTGTTTATTTCTGCTGTAAACATGTTTATTTCTGCTGTGAAGTTGGTCTTTTTAACATGGGAGTCTATGGGGATTTGCTCTGTTTTGGAGCCCCTAGTGGATGAAGGGGGAACTGCAGGTTTATCTATGCATTGCCAGGGGTTGCCGCTTGTTCACAACGCTGTCTTCACCTCTCTTCCTTTGTCGCTCTGAGAACTTTATCCTACATCCAGCTTGTATCTTGTTACTTCTCTGAGATCTCTCCAGCCAGTAAAAGTCACTCTGAGGTTGATTCTTGTCTTATCTGGTTTTTTTTTGGGTTTTTTTTGCTCTTTGTTTCTCTGTCTCTGGATTTTTTTTGATGAATCAGAAATCCTGCACCTTCAAAATGACCAGTGTGTTGATATCCAGTTGCTAGCGTGTGACATGTAAAATGCGTAGCTGCAACGTGATGCAGCGTGCTGGAAGTAAACATTATGAGGGCTTGTTTCCACCTTCAGGAGGCTGCAGAGCAATGATACTTCCAGAAAATAAGTCCTAACATCCATTTTCAAAGCCATGTGGTCCAGTTCAGGTTTTTGGGGAAGTCTGAGGCCATCCTAGCAATTTGCAGGTGAGGGGAAAGGTACACGTTGGACACATCGCCCGTCCATTGCAGCACTGTGAATGTCATCTGGCAACGTGAATCAAAAGGCCTTTTATGAGATCAGAAAATGACAAAGTGGGAACAGAAGACGTCTTCATTTGGTGTAACAGCCAAAGTTATTTGGAAGATTTTTTTATGGCACAGAAGGAAAAGAAACAACTTGACATGTTGGTGGGAAGGCGAATATGAGAAGCTGAGGACATGTGGGCCAGTCGCCATAGCGATGAGAAGAACAGAAGACACACAGCCCACTGCTCCAGAAATCAACATTTGCTAAAAATTTGCCTGATTGTGGGATGATGCACCTCCAGCTGCTGCTTTTAAAAACCGATGCAGATCCTGGGAGGAAGTCAGGACTCAGATCTTCTATCTGGTAAAACGCAGCGCCTCAGACAACATAAAGACGATCTGAACGGCGCAGATTCAGTTATTTTAGAGCATGGATGGAACACACACACACACACACACACACACGTCACCTCCGTAGTAACCGAGTTGCTCTGCATTTCTGTTTCCATGGTGACCAAACTAAAAACCTGCAGAAAGTAGAAAGTAAACAGCGAGATGGACGAAGTGCTTTGTGGTAATGAGTGTGTTCAGATGAAGCAGAACATCAGCCTGGCGGGATGAAACTGCAACATGTCACATCCACATTTACTGCAACTTAAATACTTTGACAAACTAGTTTCTGGACAAAAAGGAGCTGATATCCTCCAGATTCCTGACACGTTTCTGTAACATGACGTGTCGGCTTCTGACAGACCTGCATCACGCATGAGCTGGTGTCTCAGATGCGTCAACGTTTATCGCTAAACTTCAGCATTTACGCGCCACCGGATGAGACGTAGGGGTCAGGTGACCAGTTTGTTTCAAGTTAAGCTGATGCGGCATGTATGGACGGAGGAGGAGATGGAAATCTTTTTATATCTAAAGAGAAAACTAAAACCCCCGGACTTGATAGCAAAGAGTTTTACGAGGCAGGTTTAGTTTTACGGCCCACTTCGTGTGCAGGACGACACAAAGTGCTCTGCAGAAAACATCCAGAGCATTCCAGCCAGGTGCAGAGAGCATCAAACAGGAAGAGATGAAATGAAAACAGGAAAAAATGAAAACATTAACAGCTATTTTGGTTGTAAGCTTGACTTAAAGCAGCAGAGTTTCAGCTGCAGGTTTCTGGGAGTTTGTTCAAACTGAGCGCCGCCTGCAGGTTTGGTTCTGACCTGATGACCTGCCGGATCTGGTGGTTCAGAACAAACCTGAAGACCCAGAGTGGATTTTGTTCTGAAACCACTCAGTGCCTTCAGGGAAATGTTCATTTAATCCCTGGATGTGTAAACAGCGTATGGAAGTAACTCGGGATGTTCGGTTGTAGCTTTTTCTGATTCAGTCCAACTCTAAAATGTCTGAAACCGATTTTAAAACGGCAAACTTAATGTCTGCAGACACATGAAGAAAAAACTCATCGAAACGTGAACGAGTCCCCTTCCAGGCTGGTTTTGCTGCAATCGACGACACGGTTTGATGATGTCATCAAGTATGCGCCAACAGAAGTCTGCCGTAACGTTCAAGGTCGGCTCGGAAACGTGGAAACCAGACGATTTATTGTGAGTTGTGCCAAACAAACAAACATGTAAAACATACATGGTCTGTCGTATTCAGACATGGTGGGGGAGAGGAGACGCAGCTGGATGTTTTATATGTTGTGTAAAAGTTGGCATTAAAATAAAATCTGTTTCTGATGTTTCAAATTAATGTCAGTATCAGCAGATAACACCTGAAATCTCTGGAATGAACCAAATGTCCTCACATCACGTCTGTGTGTTCATACAGACGCCTTCCCAGGTTGAAATGATTCTAATAAATAAGTGAAGCTAACCCGTGAAACCATTTTACCATTTTTCAGCTTAATATTTCCCCGTCAGGCAGAAGTCCTCAAACATCAGCCAGATGAGCCCAACTGTGAATGAATGAAGCAGTGATGGAGGCGTCGGCCACAGACGGAGACCACAACCGGCAACAGTCCACAATCGCTTTTCCAACCGCGACGACACATCTCTCCTCTCGGAGCTCCGTAGAATTCCAGGCATGAAAGTCGTCGTCATTAAAGTCTAAACAGGCTGGAGATGTTTCTCACTCTTCTCATTTATCATCATTTTACAACTCCTTAACGTTGGACATATTATTACGTACAGACTGTGGAGGCGGAGTCATATCAGAGTTTAGTGTCCAACAGTCCCATCGTTGACTGTTGGAAGTGAAAGGACCACGCCGATGGACCGGAATCTGCTGCTGGGGAGGAGATTTACAATGCAGCCTGATCTCCAGGAAGGACGGAGGAAAACACAAGTGGGACGGATGTTTTGCTTCCCCGTGGTGCAGACTGAAGCCTTTAGGTTTAATATTAATAAGCTGAATATTCCAGGTATTGCAGTATTGTTCTGAACCAGTTTGGCTCCTTTGTTATCTCTACGTTGTTTGTGTGGCCTTTCTGGTTGTTTTACATGACCATAAAGCATGAAGAGGTCTTGCCAGCTGCATCTGAACCTCCCTGTAAGGAGGCTTTATTGGGTCCCATCAGACTGGGACTGTTCTGAGGAGTAAAACCAGTATGGAAGTGAGGAGCACACACCGATGCAGCTCTGAGCCGCTCGCTTCATTCTGTCTGACTTAGAACGGAGGAACGGCGGCAGAACTGGTTCTAAAGACGTCCTCATGAAGACTAACAGCAAGGTTTAGTACTGAATGTGCACGTGCCGTTAGCCTTCATGTAGTAACCAGTGCAACCCTTCCCGTCTCACCGTCTGCGTCTGTCAGTGCGAATAAAGTTTGTTCCTGCAGACAAACAGCAGTTTCTACGCTGCAGATGATGAAACTGTGATGCAACGGTCATTTATATTCAGCTGAGGAGTATTTTCATCACTTCCTCTGTCCTGGCTGAGCGGAAGGTCAGCCATACCGGAAACGTGCACATGCACGTGCACGTAGAGCTGCTGCTCGTTCTGCAGGTTGGAATGACGACACGTTCTTTGTCCGAGTCACCTCTTTGTCTTCTAGTTTGGGCTGATCAGCGACAGAGTTGTGCTGGCGTGTCGCCGGCAGGTCCGTTTCTTTCATTCCGTTTGCTTCAGCCACACTTTTCTTATTGGAGCATAGTTTTGTTTTGCTGACGTCTTTTTATGGACCTGATGATTCATTTATGGTAAAACTGCTTTTGCTTTTGTTGGGTTAAGATTAAAACCCTTTCTTGAGCCTGAACTGGTTTTCCCTCACCGCTTGGGGCATCCCACCCTGATGATTCAGCTTTTCTGTTCTTTTCTATCAGGGTTTCTCGTTTCCTGCATGTTTTAGACATGTTCCTCCTCCAACACACCTGAGTCTGATTGTTAACCTTCCTCATCCAGTTCTTTCAGCCTGTTAACAAACCCTTTATTTCATTCAGGTGTGTTAAGTTCAGGTTGCCTATAAAACAGGGCAGGGGCGGAAAACTGTGGAATTTCATGAATTTGTTCAACATAACTTTTTCTCTTTTCCAAGTGATGATGTCGCTCGTAACCCCACCAGCAGCACGACATCTGCAGCACACACAGACTGAAATATATTACCTTAAAGTCCTGCTGAGAGTTGCAGATAATAAATGCAGACTGTATCTCTGACAACAAGCAGAAGTTTTCTCAACAAATGAACTGGGATCAGGATTTCTGGGGGGTATCGGCGCCCCAGCTGAGGAACACAAACATGAGGGAAAACTTGAAAGGTAATAAAGTCACTATGAGGTGAGTCATAAAATAAAGTTAAACAGAAGAATAAACCACTTCGTGTGTGAACACGGATGTTGTTCTGGTGTTAGCGTATTGGACCTGGGAAGTCGCCGCAGACCGAAGCCACAGTAGCTGCATTTCCGTTACATTTTTTTTTAGCAAAATAAAAACAATATTTGTCAGTTTTGTCAAACAATTGCGATTTGTGGGTTTTTCCATTGAACAGTGTTTAGCGCATTAGCCTCGATTCTTGTAAACTTTCGCTCCTCGTGAGATTTTACGAGAGTTGTGGCTAATGCTAGCTAGTCACGTAGCATTAATTTGAGGTTTTCTACTTGCTTGGAAAATTTGCTGCAACTTTTCAAAGTTTTTCTCACTTTTCTTTTCTGAAACTCTGAAATTCCCTGTTGTCCCCCCACGGCACGTTCAGGGACACGTAAACGTGAAAAATGTTTCCATTACACCTGTGTGATATGTTTTTATGTTGAAACATCTGGAAAACCGCCTCATGAGAGAATAAAGTCTGTTTAAACTTTTTTTCAAAATGTAGGTGTTTCTGTTAGCGTTTTTTAATTGTGATATTTAGTTTTTGTGCAGTTCTAGGTGTGATGGAAACACACCGAGTGATTCTCACCTCTTCAACTGGAACAAACACAAGTCTCTTGTTCTGGTTTTCCTGCTCTCTGTGAAGGTTTACACGGACATCAAGACTTTCTGACCTGCTGAGGAACATGCGCGTAAAATGATGAAAAACATCATGCTGTTCGTTAGGGCTGGGCGATATGATGATATTTATCCTCTGGACGATAGAAAATGTCTCGTTTCATTCGAGGCTCTATTGTTTACGCCACCATAAGCTGCTTTACTGCAGTATTTTACATGAAGACACGCTTTACGGCACGCTGCAATACATAAACATGGAGGAAGACGGCAGCAGACGTGTTTCAGAGGATAATTCACTAAAAGATGAGCAGCCGACCCAAACTGATGAGCTTGTTCCTAAAAGAGGGAAATTTCTGTCTGGATGCGGTTTGGATATAAAAAGAGCGACGTGGAACCGACAACAGACTAGCTCACAGTCCCAACAACGGACTCTGACACAACTAACTCATTTTGTCACCTGCAGGAATCTGGATAAAGAATACAGAATAAAGAATAGAGTCAATAAAAGCAGCGTCTAGTGGAGGAGAAAGCTCAGAAT
Organism: Telmatherina bonti; assembly: GCF_933228915.1. Classification (NCBI taxonomy): domain Eukaryota; kingdom Metazoa; phylum Chordata; class Actinopteri; order Atheriniformes; family Telmatherinidae; genus Telmatherina; species Telmatherina bonti. The sequence continues at coordinate 38,195,858 of NC_136610.1, read as the reverse complement.
AAACTCCAGACGCTGCAGCAGGTATTTACCTGTGGAACGTCATACGGCCATAGTTCCCCCAGATGGAAGGAGATCCCTGCTGCTGTTGCCTAGCAACATCTGATACATAACTGATGACTGACACAACGTTACACAGTTTATATGGTTATGTATTGTTATGGGGAGATAGGAGGAGCGATATGGGATATGAGGTTTTATCATATCGTCCCACCCTACTGCTCGTATTGTCCTCACCAGGATTCATCTCTTCTTCCATTTCTGCCCCTTCCTCCCTTCCTCCCTTCCTTGAGATCTTCCTCCTCCTCCTTAAGTTGGTCTTTTACTCCATCGTATCATCCCCGTTGTGGTTAATGGTGTTGGGACGGCGCCTCTTCAGGCATGATTTCACGTTTGCTGTGTTGTCATCTGGCAGTGTGAGTTGTATGTTGTGTATATTTGGGTTCATGGGTTTTTGATTTAGGGGGATTTTAAGGGTTATATTTTTCTCTTTCGTTTTCAATGTAAAGCACTTTGCACTACATTTTTATTCTATGAAAAGTGCTTTATAAATAAATATAGCATTAAATAAGTAAGGTATTGTTTCCAACCAATGAATTTGCTGCCTGATTCATGTTCTCCCTCCATCGCCCTCCTCTCTCCTCCGGTTTACATATCTGTTTACCCCCGTTCACCATCCAGCCTTTGCATAAGGTGATCCCTGCCATGTAGAAATCACTGCAGAGATGCTTTAAACCGTCTTTCTGCGCTTCTCAACGAAAACAAGACAGAAAGAAGGAAGAAAAGAAAGGAATGAATTTAGACAAGCCATTAATCTTGTCCTGGCAGCCCAGTGTGCATGCTTGTTTATCACACAGGCCAATTATATCGCAGAGGCAGACAACCTCAAATACAACTCTGTATTTGCAGACACTAATGATGGTCTCAGAGTTCAGACCACCAAATTTAATGCTGTTTACTCTCTCTAAATGTATTCAGATGAGCTTAGTCGTACAGTTCAGCAAAATGCACAAAGAGCTTACAAAGCAGGACATTACTCGTCCATCACTTTTCATTAATCATACCGGAACCGTGCTGTGAGTTTAAGAGTTTTCATTGAGATACGGAGCTCATGTAATGGCGCCATTTTGCTTTTTTTTTTTTTTTTTTTACAAGATTATAATTTAATATTATCTCTCAACAATCATGACTTCATAACATGTTCAGACATTTACATTTTTACCACGGATAAAACAGAAACAGGACTAACAGGGTTAAATAATGACCTACAGCTGCACTCTGAACTGATTCCACCAGTTTGAGTAAACGAGTCCTGAGACGCTGAGGAGGCACGATGTGGAGGTCTCTTCAGCTCTAAAGGTTCATTTCTGCACCCTTACGTTCGGAAATGTGGACGTCTGTTTCAGACGTGGCACCACGGCGTCCTCATACATCTCCGTCTCATACTGACCCATGTCTTTCACGTTACCATGCTGATCATCCACCAGGGGGCAGTGCTGAGTTCCAAGTTCAGAGATCAGTCGGTGAATGGAGCTGCAAACAAACTCAGGCCAGAGGTCCCCGGCCAGAGGTCCCCGGCCAGAGGTCCCCGGCCAGAGGTCCCGGGCCAGAGGTCCCCGGCCAGAGGTCCCCGGCCAGAGGTCCCGGGCCAGAGGTCCCCGGCCAGAGGTCCCGGGCCAGAGGTCCCCGGCCAGAGGTCCCGGGCCAGAGGTCCCGGGCCAGAGGTCCCGGGCCAGAGGTCCCCGGCCAGAGGTCCCCGGCCAGAGGTCCCGGGCCAGAGGTCCCGGGCCAGAGGTCCCCGGCCAGAGGTCCCCGGCCAGAGGTCCCCGGCCAGAGGTCCCGGGCCAGAGGTCCCAAGCAGCATTTAGGCGTTACGCTGTAAACCAGTGGAACAAACTGGAGACACTTTACATCCACGTTAAAAACATTTCTTTTCTCATGCACCTGCATGAAATCTGCATAGTAACTTTTAATTCATGCTGTTATCAATATTTTAATATAATTAATGATTTTACTGTGATTTTGCTATTTATGTTGTCATTATGCTTTTTACACCTTCTGTAATGTTTTAAATGTTTCATGTGAAGCACTTTGAATTGTCTTGTACACAAAAGGTTCTGTACAGATTAACTCGCCCTTCCTCACGTAGTGTACGAGAATTACGCCTGCTGCTCCAGTCTCCTGTTGCCTAGCAGCTGCATATCTGTCCAAAAAAACTTCACTATTTTTCCATGGAACACACAAACATTAAAAGGTCTAAAGAAAACGGAGCCTAAGGTTGTGTTGTATTTACTGCATGTAGCTGTGGATGTGTCCGGGCAACGTTCATTTACTGGCCTCAACCTGAAGCTGCTGCTGTCCCAGCAGGTCTGCTCATGGTGGCAACTGGATCTGAACTTCATTACTAAAACCAGATTCACCTCAAAGAAACGACCCAAAGTCTGCTGGTAAAACAGATTTATGTCGCCATCTTACTGCATTCTGGATGCTGCAGAATCATACAGATAGCTAAAAATGAATTGAATTTCAAATAGATTTATACATATAAAAACATCCTTCTCTTGACTCGACTGCGGCTCATTTCTTGCCTTCTTGTGCAAAATGAATTCTGGGCGAAGAGGTGGTGAAGGATCCACCGCCAGCAGCCTTCACTACGTGCTAAATGAGGTGTGTGTCTGTAGGGTGAAAGGGAAGAAGCTTTCCAGATGGGACTGAGTTTGGCGCCACCATGGTGTATGTAACCGACAAATCCGCAGTTCCGTGTTCACAAACCGGGACCTGTACGCAGCTACAGCCTCTGCATATCCTGCTGACATGTTCATAGTTGTTTTTCTCCAAAGCTCTGTTCCAATTGAGGATCTGCACACTCCGAAGTGCGCTTACCATTGAGATGGGACCGCCTACCTAGTGTATGAGAATTACCCATAGTGCTCCAGTCCTCCGTTGCCTAGCAACTACTTATGCCGTCTATCTGATTACTGATCAAACATGAGGAGGAGGCGATCAGACGAGCTCTCCTCTGGCTACGGTGGCCATAAGGTCGCGCTTTGTGCAGGATTGTCCCGCATTGCTATAACTTCTCACACGTCCCACAAAACGCGGCGCTGTCCCGCATCGTTACAACCAGGCTTTACTTTTGTGAAGGATAAAAAAACAAACCAAAAAAATGGCTTTTACTAACTGTGTGTGGCAAAATATTTGACGGCTGTCGCATCACACCGCCTGCTGATTTGAGTTACACTTGTGTCAATCAAACTAGGAGGTGGGACTTAATGCACATCTAGGATGCACCAACTAATGAAAATAAATAAATAGAAAAACTGATCATGGAGGACAGGGAGACGAGCGCAGCGAAGAAGAACAGAAAGTGTTGTTACAACAAAGACTGGGAAAGTAGATATTCCTGGTTAAACCTGTTCCAGGAGACTGGGAGGGTATTTTGTGATGTCAGAGTAATTTTTCCGTGTCACACGGAGGAGAATATGACGTGAAACGACACCAAAAATCCGAGAGTCATAAAAAAGCCGCTACTCAGAGGGAGGATTCCCAGTCAGTGGACATGTTCCTGATAAAGCCTCGACTGCTAATTCTGTTTGATTCTTATAACGTGAAAGGAAGAAGGAAATAGTGTGCAAGCTTTTACTGTTTCCCTTCGTCAGAGAACTGGAATTTCTCTTTTTTTTTTTTTTTTAAATATAGTAACAGATTGGTTATGTTTGGATCGTAATTTCATTACCAAAGAGCAGAATATACAGGGGTTTTTTTTTTTTAAACTTTGTCATGAAAGAGTGGAATCTCACATTGTCCCACATTTGGTGAGAGAGGATGTGGTCACCCTCTGGCCGACAGCTCATCTTGTCAAGCTGACGTTAACTTCAGTGGAAAATAATCCTTGCTAGGCGACTGTAACTAAATTCCTATGTGGTTATTGGTGCCGCTGTCGTCCCTGCTTCTCTGCTGGGACAAATATATTTGTACATATATTTTTTTTTAAAAATGGCCTTGCTGGTGTGGTACCTACACCGGCGCTCGGCTGATAATTCTTCTATCTGGCACAATGAATTCTGTGATAAGAGGCTGCGAAGGAGCTTGTAGCCTTTGTTTGAAGCTCATCTGGAGCCAACCGAAGTGCAATGTGATGGCGCCTTTGACACGGGACAGCACTTGGCGCCACAATGGCGTATGCAGCTGACGAATGAACATTCGGAGGGAGCAGATCCTGAATTAAGACAGCCAAATTTTTTTGCGTTTCCTTTCGGTATTTTGTATTTGGCAGTTTATGCATTGTCTATTCCCGGTTCCACTTCTCTGGTTTGTTCCTTTCTCTGGTCAGCTATCAAACTCAACACTGCCCTCCCTGGTTTCTGCTCCATTTTGCTCCATTTTCTGTGTCGATGTCTTCAATTCAAATCAGAAATCGTTCACACATCATCCCAAACAAAGCGATTTTCTGAGAAAACAGATTCAATCTAAAAGGTTACTGTGAACGTTTCCTGAGAAAGCAGATTATTTCTTATTTCTTTAAAAATACAAAATCAAAGTTTATTTTGGCTTCATGTAGGGAAAAATCTCAACTAGAATAGAGTATTTATAGCTAGAAAATGATTAATAAATGCATAAAATGAAGCGTGGTGAGCAGGCGGTCCACGGCTTTTTAGTATTTCCATGAAGGTGGTCCTAAAGGAAACTAGGTTGGGAACCACCACATAAGATGACCTTTAGCTTATCCTACAAGCTGTCCTTTAATTTACACATAATCCACACGGTAAAAAAATCCAACAACTTAACTCAAAGTCTGTTCAAGCCGAACTTGTTGATTTAATTATACGAGCAGAACTGCAGCTGTAAATTACCGGACAGCACCGTTAGGTCTTTCATTTCTCTTCCACCTAAAAGGACACTACACGTCCACCGGTCAACATGAATATAAGCCGCTAGACTCTTTTCCAACTGGGTGCATCGCCTCTCAGTCCTGACATGAATATTGATCACAATGCCTGTATTTAGTTGAGACGATAAGTCAACCACGGTGAGGATGATGGATCTATAATGAGATCAATTAAAGAGAGGCAGTCTATGGACAGATGCTCGTGTCCCATTGAAGCTCACAGCTGTTTGATGCATATACAAAGGCTCCAGAAGATTGTGGATCTTTGTGCCATTTAATTGGATTACACAAGAAATGAGCTGTGAATCGCTGGAGCTTAAGAAGATGTGAAAAGCTGAGTTGAAGAAAAATGGGGAGAGACAGAGAGTTGATGGAATAAAGGTATAAGATTAAAGGAAGGGAGGAGATCTTTTAAGAGCCAATATGACAAACGGGACGGGAGGGAGACGTTCATTAGTGGAGAGAGATCATTAAGTAGGAATGCTGAAACAAAGACACACAGAAATGGTTAAAGACATATGAACAGGAATGAAAGAGAGTAAAAAGAGACATTGATGCTGAGAGAAATGGAGAAAGTATGAGTATTATTTGTGCTCCGAGTCCCCCTCAGGCAAATTAGAGCCAGACCCTGTGCAGCAAAACTGGGCTGCTTCCCTTTGATCTTCACTCTAATCAGATCGGAGCTCTTTTTGTTGGGGGGGGCAGAACGTTTGTATTGCTTCTTATCTTTTTTGAAAAGTCCATGTGTGTATGATTATGAATATCTGTTTGTGTATGAATGGAGTGGAGGTTCCTGTGTGGCTCAGTTGTGCTTTTAGATGAAGTGTGGAGACTCCAACCAATAAAGGAATCAAATGTTTGCTTTTATTGTACGTGTTGAATTTTGTGAGGCGACATAGTCACGGCAGGATTGCTAGCAAACAGCAGCTGCAGGTTAGCTTCGCTAAATCTGTCAGAAACAGCATCAAGTGCAATGCACATGGTATTAAAGGCTTAAAGAGCCACATGGTTTATGCTCTGGTCAGGAGATTTTTTTTGGAGGGAAGTGGCAGATTCACTATTACTGCATGGCTGGAGCAATACGTCATGGAGCAGTAGCTAGTTATGCTTCGTTGGAACGATCCGTCGCGGAGCTTTAGCTAATAATGCTATATTGGAGCGATCCGTCGCGGAGCTTAAGCTAATAATGCTACGTTGGAGCGATCCGTCGCGGAGCTGTGGCTAGTTATGCTACGTTGGAGCGATCCGTCGCGGAGCTGTGGCTAGTTATGCTTCGCTGGAGCAATCCATCGCAGAGCTGTGGCTAGTTATGCTTTGTTGGAGCGATCCGTCGCGGACCTGTAGCTAGTTATGCTACGTTGGAGCGATCCGTCGCGGAGCTGTAGCTAGTTATGCTACGTTGGAGCGATCCGTCGCGGAGCTGTAGCTAGTTATGCTACGTTGGAGCGATCCGTCGCGGAGCTGTAGCTAGTTATGCTGCGTTGGAGCGATCCGTCGTGGAGCTGTGGCTAGTTATGCTTCGCTGGAGCGATCCGTCGCGGAGCAGTAGCTAGTTATGCTACGTTGGAGTGATCCGTCACGGAGCTGTAGCTAGTTATGCTACGTTGGAGCGATCCGTCGTGGAGCTGTAGCTAGTTATGCTACGTTGGAGCGATCCGTCGAAGAGCTGTAGCTAGTTATGCTACGTTGGAGCGATCCGTCACGGAGCTGTAGCTAGTTATGCTACGTTGGAGCGATCCGTCGAAGAGCTGTAGCTAGTTATGCAGTAAGGGTGTAGAAGCAAGCTTGAGTGGATCAAATAACCTTTGGCGACAAATTGGACTTTAAGGAAATCCGCTCTGTCACCTTAGCATCCTGACACCATTGACGCCGTTACCTTCCACCTGTAGTTGCAAAGCTAGATCTTCTGCACTTGTTGGCCTGAAATAAAGCAGCAACTGGATTAGCAAAAGAAAATAAGTAAAAACCAACTAAAATATTGTAAAAGTTGCATTAATTGTTTTTGGCATATTGTTCTGGGTGCCGTTCAGAACATTTGTTTTATGGTTTAAACGGTCCTTTTGACTGAAAAAGCAGCTGGCTGCAGCCTGCTTGAGCCCCTACCCTCTTATGCTGATCTAGAACCTATTTGAGTTCTCAGATAAAGTAGAAAAACTTCAAACTGACAAAACAGACATGTTTTCATAGCTTCCAGTGTTTGCCATATGACATGCTTGCATTACATCATTTCACTTGTCAGTGCTCTCTGCCCCTCCTGGAAAGTCTCTGTTCAATCTCCTCACTGCCCTAAATCCTCCTACAAATGATGCAACCACAGACCAAGAAGTGGCAAGACTCATTACAGGGAAAAGACCTTTAATCACTCGGAGATGAGAAAGTTAGACTGAGAAAGCCAAGGGAAGGACTTTAACCTACGCAAGCAGAAGCAAATGAGAAGCTAATTTATGGATGTCCATGTCCACGTTTTCACTTTCATGTGAGTAAAACATCTGTCTTTGCATCCTTGTCCCTGTCTTTTTCCAACTCAAAGAAAGCGATGGAGTGTTTGGTTGAACAGGATGACCTATTGCCTTTTTTTCCCTCTCTAACCTCGGGGCCACCACTCACAAATCCCATTCATGTAGATAAAGCCACTGGAACTTACCTTCCGTGCTCATGGTGTGTTTTTATTTAAACATGTAGTCTGGCTACGCTGCATATTAGAGCACCCACTTCTGCCAAAGTGTACTCTCAGTGTTGGCATAAAATGAAATTAAAGCTGAGAATTGGGTCTCAGATGTAGTTTGATATCAATTATTTCAAGTTAAAGTGAAAAGTTTCTTCAGAAAATTGAGGGAAAAGATTTGTCTGGTGTACTTAATATGACTGTATTATCTGTTCTTACTCTGTGTCTCAGCTTAATCAAACATCCTCGAGAGTGTGGAAGGAACTCGGTGAGGATGGATTTTAAAAAATCCATTTTGTCTGCAGGAAATGAGGTGTAGGCCTACTGGGCTGCAGCCTTGGCAGGTTTCAGCAGATCTGGCAAGGTCACTGGTTTCCAGTCTGAAAGAGGACCAGTCTGATCAACCACTAACCATTTATATCTGTTAGCCAATGCTCTTTCCATCCATCCATCCACCAAACCATCCATCCCTCCATCCATCCATCCACCAAAACCATCCATCCATTCACCAACCCATCCATCCATCCATTCACCAACCCATCCATCCATCCATTCATCCATCCATCCATCCATCCATTCACCAACACATCCATCCATCCATTCACCAACACATCCATCCATCCATTCACCAACCCATCCATCCATCCATTCACCAACACATCCATTCATCCATCCATCCATCCATCCATTCACCAACACATCCATCCATCCATTCACCAACACATCCATCCATCCATTCACCAACCCATCCATCCATCCATTCACCAACACATCCATTCATCCATCCCTCCATCCATCCATCCACCAAAACCATCCATCCATTCACCAACCCATCCATCCATCCATTCACCAACCCATCCATCCATCCATTCACCAACCCATCCATCCATCCATTCACCAACCCATCCATCCATCCATTCATCCATCCATCCATCCATCCATTCACCAACCCATCCATCCATCCATTCACCAACCCATCCATCCATCCATTCACCAACCCATCCATCCATCCATCCACCAACCCATCCATCCATCCATTCACCAACACATCCATCCATCCATTCACCAACCCATCCATCCATCCATTCACCAACCCATCCATCCATCCATTCACCAACCCATCCATCCATCCATTCACCAACCCATCCATCCATCCATTCACCAACCCATCCATCCATCCATTCACCAACACATCCATCCATCCATTCATCCCAGGGGGAAAATGAAACATTTTTTAGGTTGTTTTGGAAACAATATTAAGGATAAGAATTAATCAATAATTAATAACTTGTCCCAGACAGTTGCAGGAATGATGTGTATCTTTCTGTCTTACAGTGAACGTGCAGTAGCCTCTGACTGAGCACTCACAGTGCTGTGTAGAGCAGTGGCCTGAAGCTGGGGATCGGGCTCATGAATACATTAGCACTTAATACTAAAACATCAGAACATATGACATATTGAAGATCGGAATTTAGCATTTTGTCCACAACAGAAGCTGATTTGGGGCACGCAGGTGCTTCGTCTCAGCGAACAAATCAACCATTTTTCTCTTCATTTTTGAAGATTCTGATAGTTTTCCAGCATTAAATGGAGGGCATGACTCATCCAGTATATCACGACATTTATCACCCAGCGGTGTCGTGTCTTCATGGACCTTTGCTTTGTGTCCTAGTATGCAGTCATGCTGGAACAGGAAGGAACATCCACAAACTGGTCTCATAAAGTCAGGAACATCTCTTCATACAATAAAGCATTCAGAGTTCCTTCCACTGGAACTAAGAGTACATTCACATCAGGATAGTCCACTAGACTCGGGACCCACCTCCACCAAACCTCACACCTGACACCCTGCAGTCCAACAGGTACCGTTGTCCTGGCAACCATCAAACCAGACTCATCCCTCAGATTGCCAGATGGAGAAGTGTGACAGGTTTCCACATCTCTTGAGGCGGCTTTCACGCCGCTGCATCCGACGCTTTGCATTGCGCTCGGTGATGTTTGGATGCAGCAGATCACCATGGAAACCCCATCCACCAAGCTGTGTAGCAACTGAAAGGTGGCGACCTCGGTGTTCTCTGCAGCTCAGCATCCGCTGACCTGCTGTCATGTCACATGGTGACCACTTCCTGTCGGAGCTGCTGCCTCAGTTGCTTCAGCTTCGTTGGAAAACTCTGCCAGTTAGAGGATTTAGTTGCATTCGGTTGTGTGGATGAGTGAATACCTGCAGCAAGATACAGCTCTCTGCTAGTTTATCATCACATGGAGTGTTTTAGATTCTTTATTGTACTTTTAATGTCAGAAAATACTCATCTGTTTATCTAATAGTGCAGTAGCTTGAATAAAAGTGATGCAGTGTTGGTGGGTGGGGGGGGGGCTCATTGCTTCTAAACACAGAGCCCAGTCTGACTGACGAACCAAACCGTCTCCAGTAACTCCGATCAAAGCGAGTAAGTCTGCGCGAGAACATCTGTCATTTCTGCAACTCTGGCTGTTCGTCAGACTGCCGTCGTGTCGCTTTGAACCGATGTTTCAGCGAGCGGAGCTCGCCTCCTGCTGCTGATCTGTCTCCTGTCAATCAGCCTGTCTTGTAACGGCACTCTGTGTTTTCTGATATGAGCCAGTTGTCTAAATGCAAAAGTGCTTTTTAGACACATCAGGACTTGACTGGTTTGCAATGTGTTTGTGTGGCCTTTTGGTATGGATATTATTATTATGAATACCCTTTGTGTTGTGTAACTCCTATCAGTCTGCATATCCATCTGCTCTGATCGGCTGGATTCCCAGGGTCATCTTTCCTTTTCTCAGCTATGATGCATTATCTCACTGCCAACTCTTATCATCCGAGGAAGGCCAGCGAGTCCTCAGATCACCTTTCCCTTTTCTCCATCCTGTGTTTGCAGAGTTTTCTGCTCTGAGAACATGACTTGCTTTAAAGCTTGAATTCTCTTCCTTCTATTCATTTCAGTCATTTTTTTTTTACTTTCGATTAGCTTTTTTCTGAAACCTGAATGATACTGTCCACTGAAAGATCATTCTGTTTTATCACATTTCTGAGCAAATAAATACTCTGCAAAAATCCTGCTAAACTGTAGCAAGATACCAGGGGACTTAATCCCATAAAATGATCCGTTTCCTGAGACATTTTGCACCACTTTATGGTAAAAACGTTGCTTAAAAACACAGTTTTATTCTGTCCCCCAACAGAAACCAGGAGGCAGAATAATAATTAGATATTTCACATGGTGATAAATGTTAAACATACACCCGAAAATCATGTTAAACGTCCAAAATAAAGACCTCATGTTAAAAAAGGCTTCCATCATATTTTCACACGTCATGTCGTAAAGAATTAACTAAAGGATTAATTAAGTCACATATTAATGGCATAAAAGTGAAAATTAGCTAAAACAAAAATTATTAGATTCCATAAAATGTTCATTGGATACTAAACCATTCTAACATAAATCATTATATAACATAAGTGACAGATTGAATCATATCTGGTTCATTGCATTGAAACAAGGAATAGTAATTAATCCAGTTTGCATTTCACAAAACACAAGCAGATGTAGATCCATCCAGTCTGTTATTACAATGATTAAGATCTAATTATTTACTTAGTGGCAGAGTTTTGAAGCTGAAATGTTGGCGTACGGAAAAGCTGTGGAAACAGATCAATCTTTTAAAATATCAAAGATGTGAGATATGTTGGAGGACGTGTTTCAGTGTACAGTCCGTTTACGGAACATCTGGATAAAAACATGAAGTATGTGTTTAAATAAATCACTCTCTCATATGTAAGTCACTGTGGATAAAAGTGTCTGTTAAATGACAGAAGAATAGAATAGAATAAAGACGCTATAAAACAGAAATATGATGAATGTGGTTCATTAGTCTGGTTCTGTTGCCATGTGGGAAGCCAGCGACATCCTGAGACCGTCGGGATCCTGAGACCGTCGGGATCCTGAGACCGTCGGGATCCAGAGACCGTCGGGATCCAGAGGCCGTCGGCATCCAGAGACCGTCGGGATCCAGAGGCCGTCGGCATCCAGAGGCCGTCGGCATCCAGAGGCCGTCGGCATCCAGAGACCTTCAGGATCCAGAGACCTTCGGGATCCAGAGACCGTCGGGATCCAGAGACCGTCGGGATCCAGAGACCGTCGGGATCCTGAGACCGTCGGCATCCAGAGACCGTCGGCATCCAGAGACCTTCGGGATCCAGAGGCCGTCGGGATCCAGAGGCCGTCGGGATCCAGAGGCCGTCGGGATCCAGAGGCCGTCGGCATCCAGAGGCCGTCGGCATCCAGAGGCCGTCGGCATCCAGAGGCCGTCGGCATCCAGAGGCCGTCGGGATCCAGAGGCCGTCGGCATCCAGAGGCCGTCGGGATCCAGAGGCCGTCGGCATCCAGAGGCCGTCGGGATCCAGAGGCCGTCGGGATCCAGAGGCCGTCGGGATCCAGAGGCCGTCGGGATCCAGAGGCCGTCGGGATCCAGAGGCCGTCGGCATCCAGAGGCCGTCGGCATCCAGAGGCCGTCGGGATCCAGAGGCCGTCGGGATCCAGAGGCCGTCGGCATCCAGAGGCCGTCGGCATCCTGAGACCGTCGGCATCCAGAGGCCGTCGGCATCCAGAGGCCGTCGGCATCCAGAGGCCGTCGGGATCCAGAGGCCGTCGGGATCCAGAGGCCGTCGGCATCCAGAGGCCGTCGGCATCCAGAGGCCGTCGGGATCCAGAGGCCGTCGGGATCCAGAGGCCGTCGGGATCCAGAGGCCGTCGGCATCCAGAGGCCGTCGGCATCCAGAGGCCGTCGGCATCCAGAGGCCGTCGGCATCCAGAGGCCGTCGGCATCCAGAGGCCGTCGGGATCCAGAGGCCGTCGGCATCCAGAGGCCATCGGCATCCAGAGGCCGTCGGGATCCAGAGGCCGTCGGGATCCAGAGGCCGTCGGGATCCAGAGGCCGTCGGGATCCAGAGACCATTGGGATGGGGTCTTTCACTGAAGCAGATTTGTTCATATCTATTGCAGCATTTTTCTGTTCAGCTGTAAGAAAAGCTTCTCTCTGCAAATGGTTCCTTTCGAGGAGCCTCACCGTCTCCACTATGCACTTTGCCATCTTGCTTTGTTCGCATCATCTTTTCAAGAAGGTCTGATTTTCTCTGCAGCTTCTCTCAATTTTGCTGCAATGAATGTAAATTCTACAATCCGAAGCCTCCTTTGGACTCTAAAAATGACTTTGTACACCTCAGTGACTATCAGACAGAGTGCAGGCTGGAGGTCAGGAAAATAAGCAGGGAAGCTCAGAGTGAGCGAAAAAGAAAGACGAATCAATTCAGAAAAATAAAGAGGAAACAAGGACAGAAACCGAGGCAGATGCGAGAGTCCACTAAATCCATGCAGACTCCGGCTCTACCTGGCCTTTCCTGTCCTGACCTGGCCTTACGTCCAGGACTTTTTAACCTGAGAGCAGGATGCGTCAGAATCCCCATTAAAGTTGCTTTTGTGATGATCTGAAGGTACAACCACCGAGTCAGAGTTTAATAGGAGACCGGGCAGGGAGGGGGTCAAAGGGGCCGATGACCCTCTTTAATTTCCACAGTCAAACGTCAAAGAAAGCTAGTCAGGCTGAGAGACATAAAAACCTCTGCAGTAAATAAAATTATGTTCAGCTGTGGAAACTTCTAGGAATTTACTTGAGTTCATCAACAGAAAGTAGCAGCAGTTGTTAATTCCTGCTTCCTAAGTCCTAAATCCTGTTTCTTAATTCCTAATTCCTGTTTACTAATTCTTGCGTCCTAATTCATGCTTCAGACACTCTATTTTTACATCAAAACTAAACATTTAGATAGAAACCATGGGTTAAGTTGTTTGAGTGACAGGTAGAAAACAGTCCTGGTACCAACATGAAAGGAATGTCTTGTGATACTCCTTCGTAACGTAAAGCCTCAGTTGCTGCATAAGAATCTCCCGTTCCACCTCATCACCATGAGAATCTCCCGTTCCACTTCTTCACCATGAGAATCTCCCGTTCCACCTCATCACCATGAGAATCTCCCGTTCTACCTCATCATGATGAGAATCTCTCGTTCCACCCCATCGCCATGAGAATCTCCCGTTCCACTTCTTCACCATGAGAATCTCCCGTTCCACCTCATCACCATGAGAATCTCCCGTTCCACCTCATCACCATGAGAATCTCCCGTTCCACCTCATCACCATGAGAATCTCCCGTTCCTTCATCACCATGAGAATCTCCCGTTCCACCTCATCACCATGAGAATCTCCCGTTCCACCTCATCACCATGAGAATCTCCCGTTCCACCTCATCACCATGAGAATCTCCCGTTCCACCTCATCACCATGAGAATCTCCCGTTCCTTCATCACCATGAGAATCTCCCGTTCCACCTCATCACCATGAGAATCTCCCGTTCCACCTCATCATGATGAGAATTTCCCGTTCCACCTCATCACCACGAGAATCTCCCGTTCCACCTCATCAACATGAGAATCTCCCGTTCCACCTCATCACCACGAGAATCTCCCGTTCCACCTCATCACCATGAGAATCTCCCGTTCCACCTCATCACCATGAGAATCTCCCGTTCCACTTCTTCACCATGAGAATCTCCCGTTCCACCTCATCATGATGAGAATTTCCCGTTCCACCTCACCATGAGAATCTCCCGTTCCACCTCATCACCATGAGAATCTCCTGTTCCACCTCATCACCATGAGAATCTCCCGTTCCACCTCATCACCATGAGAATCTCCAGTTCCACCTCATCACCATGAGAATCTCCCGTTCCACCTCATCATGATGAGAATCTCCCGTTCCACCTCATCATGATGAGAATCTCCCGTTCTACCTCATCATGATGAGAATCTCCCGTTCCACTTCATCATGATGAGAATCTCCCGTTCCACTTCATCATGATGAGAATCTCCCGTTCCACCTCATCACCATGAGAATCTCCAGTTCCACCTCATCACCATGAGAATCTCCCGTTCCACCTCATCATGATGAGAATCTCCCGTTCTACCTCATCATGATGAGAATCTCCCGTTCCACTTCATCATGATGAGAATCTCCCGTTCCACCTCATCACCATGAGAATCTCCAGTTCCACCTCATCACCATGAGAATCTCCCGTTCCACCTCATCATGATGAGAATCTCCCGTTCCACCTCATCATGATGAGAATCTCCCGTTCCACCTCATCACCATGAGAATCTCCCGTTCTACCTCATCATGATGAGAATCTCCCGTTCCACTTCATCATGATGAGAATCTCCCGTTCCACCTCATGATTAGAATCTCCCGTTCCACCTCATCACCATGAGAATCTCCCGTTCTACCTCATCATGATGAGAATCTCCCGTTCCACTTCATCATGATGAGAATCTCCCGTTCCACCTCATGATGAGAATCTTCCGTTCCACCTCATCACCATGAGAATTTCCCGTTCCACCTCATCACCATGAGAATCTCCCGTTCCACTTCTTCACCATGAGAATCTCCCGTTCCACTTCTTCACCATGAGAATCTCCCGTTCCACTTCTTCACCATGAGAATCTCCCGTTCCACTTCATCACCATGAGAATCCCCCGTTCCACCTAATCACCATGAGAATCTCCCGTTCCACCTCATCACCATGAGAATCTCCCGTTCCACCTCATCATGATTAGAATCTCCCGTTCCACCTCATCACCATGAGAATTTCCCGTTCCACCTCATCACCATGAGAATCTCCCGTTCCACTTCTTCACCATGAGAATCTCCCGTTCCACTTCATCACCATGAGAATCCCCCGTTCCACCTCATCACCATGAGAATCTCCCGTTCCACCTCATCACCATGAGAATCTCCCGTTCCACCTCATCACCATGAGAATCTCCCGTTCCACCTCATCACCATGAGAATCTCCCGTTCCACTTCATCACCATGAGAATCTCCCGTTCCACCTCATCACCATGAGAATCTCCCGTTCCACTTCATCACCATGAGAATTTCCCGTTCCACCTCATCACCATGAGAATCTCCCGTTCCACTTCTTCACCATGAGAATCTCCCGTTCCACTTCTTCACCATGAGAATCTCCCGTTCCACTTCATCACCATGAGAATCCCCCGTTCCACCTCATCACCATGAGAATCTCCCGTTCCACCTCATCACCATGAGAATCTCCCGTTCCACCTCATCACCATGAGAATCTCCCGTTCCACCTCATCACCATGAGAATCTCCCGTTCCACCTCATCACCATGAGAATCTCCCGTTCCACCTCATCACCATGAGAATCTCCCGTTCCACCTCATCACCATGAGAATCTCCCGTTCCACCTCACCATGAGAATCTCCCGTTCCACCTCACCATGAGAATCTCCCGTTCCACCTCACCATGAGAATCTCCCGTTCCACCTCGTCACCATGAGAATCTCTCGTTCCACCTCGTCACCATGAGAATCTCCCGTTCCACCTCGTCACCATGAGAATCTCCCGTTCCACCTCATCACCATGAGAATCTCCCGTTCCACTTCTTCACCATGAGAATCTCCCGTTCCACCTCATCACCATGAGAATCTCCCGTTCCACCTCATCACCATGAGAATCTCCCGTTCCACCTCATCACCATGAGAACCTCCCGTTCCACCTCATCACCATGAGAATCTTCCGTTCCACCTCATCACCATGAGAATCTCCCGTTCCACCTCATCACCATGAGAATCTCCCGTTCCACCTCATCACCATGAGAATCTCCCGTTCCACCTCATCACCATGAGAATCTCCCGTTCCACCTCATCACCATGAGAATCTCCCGTTCCACCTCATCACCATGAGAATCTCCCGTTCCACCTCATCACCATGAGAATCTCTCGTTCCACCTCATCACCATGAGAATCTCCCGTTCCACCTCATCACCATGAGAATCTCCCGTTCCACCTCATCACCATGAGAATCTCCCGTTCCACCTCATCACCATGAGAACCTCCCGTTCCACCTCATCACCATGAGAATCTTCCGTTCCACCTCATCACCATGAGAATCTCCCGTTCCACCTCACCATGAGAATCTCCCGTTCCACCTCGTCACCATGAGAATCTCTCGTTCCACCTCGTCACCATGAGAATCTCCCGTTCCACCTCGTCACCATGAGAATCTCCCGTTCCACCTCATCACCATGAGAATCTCCCGTTCCACTTCTTCACCATGAGAATCTCCCGTTCCACCTCATCACCATGAGAATCTCCCGTTCCACCTCATCACCATGAGAATCTCCCGTTCCACCTCATCACCATGAGAACCTCCCGTTCCACCTCATCACCATGAGAATCTTCCGTTCCACCTCATCACCATGAGAATCTCCCGTTCCACCTCATCACCATGAGAATCTCCCGTTCCACCTCATCACCATGAGAATCTCCCGTTCCACCTCATCACCATGAGAATCTCCCGTTCCACCTCATCACCATGAGAATCTCCCGTTCCACCTCATCACCATGAGAATCTCCCGTTCCACCTCATCACCATGAGAATCTCCCGTTCCACCTCATCACCATGAGAATCTCTCGTTCCACCTCATCACCATGAGAATCTCCCGTTCCACCTCATCACCATGAGAACCTCCCGTTCCACCTCATCACCATGAGAATCTTCCGTTCCACCTCATCACCATGAGAATCTCCCGTTCCACCTCATCACCATGAGAATCTCCCGTTCCACCTCATCACCATGAGAATCTCCCGTTCCACCTCATCACCATGAGAATCTCTCGTTCCACCTCATCACCATGAGAATCTCCCGTTCCACCTCATCACCATGAGAACCTCCCGTTCCACCTCATCACCATGAGAATCTCCCGTTCCACCTCATCACCATGAGAATCTCCCGTTCCACCTCATCACCATGAGAACCTCCCGTTCCACCTCATCACCATGAGAATCTTCCGTTCCACCTCATCACCATGAGAATCTCCCGTTCCACCTCATCACCATGAGAATCTCCCGTTCCACCTCATCACCATGAGAATCTCCCGTTCCACCTCATCACCATGAGAATCTCTCGTTCCACTTCATCACCATGAGAATCTCCCGTTCCACCTCATCACCATGAGAATCTCCCGTTCCACCTCATCACCATGAGAATCTCCCGTTCCACCTCATCACCATGAGAATCTCCCGTTCCACTTCTTCACCATGAGAACCTCCCGTTCCACCTCATCACCATGAGAACCTCCCGTTCCACCTCATCACCATGAGAATCTCCCGTTCCACCTCATCACCATGAGAATCTCCCGTTCCACCTCATCACCATGAGAATCTCTCGTTCCACCTCATCACCATGAGAATCTCCCGTTCCACCTCATCACCATGAGAATCTCCCGTTCCACCTCATCAAGATGAGAATCTCCCGTTCCACCTCATCACCATGAGAATCTCCCGTTCCACCTCATCATCATGAGAATCTCTCGTTATAGATTTAATGCTCCCCTTTATATTCTAGATTATTTTATTTTCAGTTTGTTTTGTATAATTTTGTGTTTTACAGAGTTTGCATCCTGCTGGACCAGACCGGAGAGGATAGAAGACGGACAGAAAGAAAACTGAGAGTAGATCTGAGTCTAGCTTCTTACTTTTCCAGCCTAACACACGGCCAACCAGCCACACTGTGAGACACATTTATTTTTAACTTTATACCACAGAAATCATTTATTTTTAGTTTCATTTCATCAAGGTGATAAACACAAGAGCTGACTGGACCAATCATGGTGTAAATTTCCAAAAATGATCAGAACATGAAACAATATTTATCATAAATACATCAGAATGACTTAGATTAGTTAAAAAAAAAAACCCACTAATTATCAATTATAACATCAATTATTGTTGCGCATCTTTTGCTTTCTTTGGTTCTGCTCTGAAAACCCTCATGGCAATATGCAGCCTTTGTTCCCCGTCATCTTTAATTTATGAGAGTCACAATTATTTATCAATTTCCTACTGTGTGATCGTGAGCATGCAGCTGCACAGCAGCACTCTGTTGTTTTATTTTCGGGAAGTTGTCTATTTATGGAGCAGATCTTCAGGGACTGGTGACAACAGCTCCGCTTATCTGTTCAGACCACAAAACTCAGAGTCTGGGACTTTTTTATTAACTCGCTTTTGTGTTTTTTAGATAACTTTAAAAAAGTTATTTGTTTTCTTTTGTAAGTTTTTTTTAGAATCGATTCATCAGTGAACCAGTATGAGCTGAATTCCCCCCAGACACCTGGTTCTGTGAGAAGCTGCTCTTGATTCAAGCCTGAACGGCAAAAAGTCCAAACATCGAGTCCACAACAACCTCCTGTAGCAGAGCCGCCTTCCTACCGGCTTCACTTGCTTTCTCATTTCACACGACTCCTATGCTTCCATTTACATCCCATCTATTTACAGAGCACTTCTGTGAAGAGACAATATTGTTTAAGTCACAAGAGGCTCGGCGCCGTGGTGGCACTTCCAAACGATGCACAATTAGAGCAGAACAAAGCCGGAGAAGTCCCCTGCTCTGCTTTACTTCTCAGCATGGAAAAGTACAACTTTTACTGCACGAGTTGCCGGGATGAAGCCGTCTAAGAGACGGACAAAGACTTATTTTATGGAGTAAGACCATTTAAAAATATTTGGAAAAAATGCATTTTTAAATCTTATTTATGAATTTAAATAATTTGGTAATTCCTCTTTTATCACATCTGTAGAAAAACCTTTTTTCTTCATACATGAAGATCCACTTTAAGTCCAAGAAACTGATGATAAGGAAGCAGCATCACCGTGCAGCTTGCTGTGTTTGTGTAGTTCAGGCAATTAAAAGTGCGTTTGGGAAAGCATGCTTGTTAGCTCCATGAGGACGGTGAAAGGGGGGGGGGGGGGTCCGATTGCTTCAGACTGCAATTACAACAGAACATTTCCAGGCAGTGTATTGAACAGCGTTCCCCTGGCATGAGGTGGTCTCCTCTGTATCTGTGTGGACTAATTTAAGAAATGAGGTAATTTTGTAAGACGGCACACAGCGGTCCTCGCTCTGCCTGTTATGTGTTCCAGCATATTGCAGCATTAGTAGCCAGGAGCCATTTCAGATCCACAAGAGGCCATGCGCTCACTAATCAGAGGTGGAACGTCATTTCATGTTGCCTGTAAAGGTGTGTGTTAGGGCTTCATTATCAGCAACCAGAATATGGGGGGTGAGTGAATTATAATTAGAATCATTAGTTTGATAGATTCATTTTTTATACTTGATGTTGTATATTTACACTTAATGTCACAATTTGACAGCAGGGCTGGTGTTTAGGTTTCTCATGGTGTTAGGATCGAGGTTGAGGCGTTAATGTGGTGCATGCTACATCTCTTAGCATGACGTCAGAGCGTGTTACGTGGTATGGAGATGATGACCCGCTGCATGAGTGAACCCAGGTTCCCGTACTGACCCTGCAGGTCACATGGGACCAGAACTGGCTAACCAGGCTAACAGGACCGTTCTGACATTAAGTTGGTGTCAGCAGAGATGTGAAGTTCATGTTGGGGGTAAACTGGGAGTCTGCACATGAACCTGACCCATCTTGTAGAAACTAACCTTACATTGGAAAGTTTGACTTCCTGATGTCTTCACACTGCAGAACACAGCTGAGCTCAGCTGGAGGTCTGACGCTACATGACTGCGCTGCAGACTGTTTCTGCCACCCGAGTGGCAGATCTTTGGTGAGCGGTCTCAGCTGTAATGCAGACAAGTCTCTCCTCATTAATATTACAGAACATACAAGTCTGCCCTGGTTATTCATCCTGTTTTATTCGCATGATTGCTCAGAAGTCGAGTCTACTCCTGCTATTGCTCTGGAAACATCAGCCATGAGGGTTCCCATCAACACTGAACCAGTTCTGATGTGTTCTCAGGAGATCCTGGTTTCCTCAACGTGCTCTTTGGCTTTTTCACCGTACAAGCTTTTTCTGTGGGTTTTGCTCCGTTTGGTCCCTGATCACAGTCGCTTCCCATGTAATCCTCCCAGTCCAACGTTTGGGACGGTGGCTTTCTGTGTGGAGTTTGTATGGTTTCCTGTGTATGTGGGTTCTCCGGCTTCATCCCACAGTCCAAACAAGCCTGTTGGGTTAGTCTGTGATGGACTGGTGACCTGTCCAGGTACACCCTGCCTTTCGCCTGCTAGTTTCTGGGATGGGCTCCATGTTCTCCGTGACAATAAGCGGTTTAGAAAATTCCGAGTCCAGCTCACAGTCCCAGAGACTGAATCCACATATCTTGTCTCCATTTAGAAGCTTTCAGAGAGCTCTGCAGGCAGTGATGAGGCCTCATGAAGCCATATTTGTCCCAGAGGGGAAGATATTGAGCACCTGGTTGTGCTTGCTGGAGTTGAAAGACATTAATATCTTGAGCAATCAGGATCAGAAAGTGACACGAGGAATTTGGGATCGGTGTCTGGACTGCAGGGATCACATTGTAATGACATTTTATCTTATTCGTGTCACGGTTTAAAACCTCTGATGCATGATGAGCATGATGGCCTTCAGAGAGACGGGACAGGATTTGTCAAAATGCGATTGATGGATGATTCATTACAGATTAATTAACCACCCCAATCCTCCTCGCGACATGCACCATGCCATCACTGATCATGTAACGGCCCGAAGATTAGCACTCTGCAAGGCAACAAGGAGAACTCCAAGTGCTGTGATAGCAAACCACGGTGCAGCTGCATCAAGCAGATGACCTTCAGCTTCCGGCTAGAAGTAGTTAGAAAGTTTCTTTAGGACATGTTGAACCTAAACATCTGTTTTGACTTTACGATTGGCGTCCTCTGATTAGCATCGCGCTGCTTTCGCTGGAGGGATTACTTTGCTGGTTTGGGATCCTGTGAGACTACAGAACCTGACACAGTCAGTCATGTTTTGCCAGAAGATGGATACGCAGAGCGGTGGTAGCTCTTTTCCATCCCCTGCATCGGTTACACGTGGAGTTTGGTAGATTTCCAGCGGCCTTGTGACGCGGCTAACAGAGGGGGGCAGTGTTGAGCAGGATAGCTGACATGTGAGCAGCCAAAGGAACAAACCAGAGAAGAAGAAGACAAGGAGGACAACAGCTGTAGAGGTATAACGGTGCGTTAGCAACACCAGGCAGCGGAGGTGAAGTCTGAACTCAATACTGCCCACTAGTGGATGAATTCACTTTGTTTTCTCTGGACTCACCGTTCCTGTGTGTGTCTTTAAAGTTCACTCTTCCTCAGTCAGTCATCATCACTTCACATATTTACCCCGTTCATGACGCTACCAGAAAGCTGGGGACCCCTCACCTGCTGCTTTTCTCTGGCAAGCTTCTTTCCTGTGATGACACCAAAGTTAAGCTAATGGCGCCGTGCAACAACGCCTTCCTTTAAATCCCTCTGTCTCTGAGGAGTCGGAGCTCTTTGGGACTCCAGGTTGGGAACCCCGGCTATGTGGTTGTTTGGTCAGATGAAGAATTGGAGGAACGCTCCTCATGTCCCCGTCAGACATGTAACGACGTTGTAATGCGGTTTATTTTAGCGCTGTTATTCCCATCTCAGGACAAACATGAAGCCAGGCAGATTTTTTTCTTCAACCATTTTTACTTTGCTTTGTGCACCTTCTCCTGTTTTACTGTCACCCTCTGAGTTAGAATTTAGCCCAAGCTTTGAGATGTTACCGACACGTTCCTTTATGAATAAGTAAACATGTTTAGTTATGTTTCACTGCTGATTTTTTTCCATGCTTCAACTCCTTGATCCACTGCTGTAGCTGCATGTGATTGAGTTTTGTAACTAAAGTCATTTTGCTTTCTGATGATGACTTTATGCTCCTGCTGCACAACGACTGACCATGCCTTCGTAAGTGCATCGCAGCATGAAGAAGTCAGTGATATACTGTCTCTCTGCTAACATGGTTTAGTCTCGTGTGAACCGTACTTCATGGCTATGTGTGTTTAAAAGCACCAGTTCTGGAGGGAAAAGATGAGCTAAATATAACCTAAGAACCAGGCTGTTGTAGCAAATGTTGGAGCATGTGTTCATTTAATCCAACGGTTGTAACTCAACATGTGTTATCATAGGAAGCACACACTCTTCACTAACACCAAGCAGAGTGTGACGACACATCCCTCGTAACCAGTGTGGATCTATGATAATTCCAGACAATCAGGGATGGAGTGTAGAGACTCGATGGCTTTTAGGTCCCAAATGTTCCCTCACTCTGGTTTTATAAGACTTTGATGAATCACAGGTTCTTTATTCCATGTTGAAGGAGACCAGGCTGAGGAGCGGTGTCATAATCTGGGGATGAAAAGGTTAAAAGAGCAGATTTGCTGAATCTTTGTGTTTGCAGGCTGGGGGACTCTCAGAAAGACCAGTCGGTTTGTCGCGGCATCCTGCTCCGTAGGCATGTTTCAGACAACGTTGTGTTTTCCTCTGATGTGCTGAAAGTGGGCATTAAAGATCGATCAGTTTGGCCTCTGAAAGGTTTCTTCTAGTCAGAAGCTCAAACTGCAGCCTGTCACCATCCTGATACAGGAGTGCAGAAGTCTGCAAACCGCGGCTCCGGAGTCACAAACGGCTCTTTGGACCAAGAAATGCTTTTAAATATAGATAACATGTTTTTAGCAGGTTTCCTGTGTTTTTTTTCATGGAATACCTGCACTGAGTTCCCTCCTCCCCATGTCTCCCAGCCCTGCGGACGCCTGGTACCCAGACTTTTCAGCCCCGCCCTCATCTGGCTTCAGGTCGGATCAGGTAGAAAGTTGGAAGAAGAGCTTTTCTGCCTGGACACACTAGTTAGAGACGTTTAAAACTTGCTGCAGCACAAAGCAGGAGAACAGAGACATTCAGCCGACGTCTTCTGGAACTGTAGTCTTTCCATATGCCAGTCATACTGTTGGAAAACCAATTTGTTTTTATTTTTCCACATATTTGCATAAATTCCCGGCGTGCAGCCTGCGACTTTGAAGGATTGACTCAGTTAAGCCCTTCAGCTGTTGACACATGGACCATAATGAACTCAAACTGCCAGATAACCATGGAGAGTGTTTATTTTGTGTACATTTGGATTTATTTTCACGGCTGTAAGCCTTAAGTTGGATGTGTGGAGTGGACTCTTGTTTCGGTGTCATGTTTCAGTGGTTGCAGTGTGCAGTGAGAGGTTTATCTGTGAAATGAGCTGGAAAATGTGACGTGTTTTCTGCTCAGCCTGTCTATGTATCCTGTTAGAAGCGATGATGAATCCACCCTGCCGTTAAATAAAGAGCTGAAGTACTGAACAAGATGATTCTCTTTAGTACAGCAGCACCGGATTTCCCCAGTAGAAGCGTAATGACTCGCTCTCTTCTTCTTTCTGAAGTTTTCTTGATGATGTGAAAAGTTCTCGGCAGCTCTGTGGATCGTAGTAGACATGAATTATATGTTTTCAGACTGCAGCAGTTTTCATGTGAAGATCCGGTCTGGTCAAGCAGCGAATGACGCTGCAGCCACATAGAAGCAGAACAGTGTAAATATATTGATGTGAAGGCTAATATGTAGATGTGGATTTTAATAATTGATCACGCGAGATGTCAGAGGGAACTGTGTGCAATTAGATTTCCATTTATCTCGCTCAGTTGGGTTGGGGGGGGGGGGGGGGGGGGGGTTGTAAAGCTGACACATAACCACAGAAAGAAACAAGAGAACCAGAACAAGTTGAGAACAGCAATTTTGTTTCTATTTCTTCTTCTTGTTCTGGTTCTTCTTCTTCTGTTTCTTCTTCTTCTTCTGTTTCTTGTTCATGCATTTATTGAAGATTGGAAACAACTATATATCGGTGCCACCAACCTCTGGCATCAGAACGTGGAAATGAACTCTGTACTCAGTGCTGCCAACTAATGACTGCCCTAACAACCACGGCAACGCTAAAATACATGGAAGTATGAGAACAGAGACGTGTGACAATGTTTAACGTGGACGTCCCAGTTTACGTACGTAAGGAAGCAGAAATGGGCCTTACAACCACCTCTCTGCTCTATACTACTACTAGACCTTTCAGATGCCTTCAGCTGACAGATCAGAGGGAACTAGATGAAAACCTGACTCGGCAGCAAGCTCAAGCAAAGTCCAAGCATGAGACAGACGGTTCTCACACGGTGAAGCAGCGAGAGCAGAGAATGAAGCTTCAGAAGGCATCAGCATGAAGCATCATTTCTTTGGACCTGTGCTGCTGGAATATATGAAACACTTGATCTCTGTGTGTGTGTGTGTGTGTGTGTGTGTGAGAGAGAGATACTCTGCACGACTCCAACTGCATCGGAGCCAGGATGCATGATGACAATCCTTTGATATTCCCGTCAAGTGAAATTTAAAACTGAAGTTGATGCACAAAGTAAAGCAGCACAACAATGACATCATGCTGCCATAAAGCAAGAGGATCGCGCTAAATCTGAGCATAAATGGGCAAATATATTAAAACTGTGGTGTGTGACATTCAACATAACTTTTAAATGCATTCATTGAAACTAAGGGAAGATTGGACAATAATGAAGATAAGTGCATATACAGAAATATGAATGTACAAGAAGGTTAGCCAAGAAGCTAATCTGTGTCTGACTGTCCCTTTGTGGGTCACGACGAAACCATGGCAACATGGTGAAAACACAGTAACAGGTCAAATACAAACCAGTCACAGTAAACTGGTGCCGGTCTAGGTTCAGGTCTAGATTTGGATCTAGTCTAATGTCAAGTCTAGGATCAGGTCTTGGTTCAGGTCTAGGGTCAGGTATGAGTTCAGGTCTAGGGTCAGATATGGGTTCAGGTCTGGGTTTTGGTCTAGATTTTGGTCTATGGTCAGGTCTTGGGTCAGGTATGGATTTGGAATCAGCAGGTTTTTCCATCTTCCTCCAGGATTCATGGGGTTCAGACTGTTAGAGTGGTTCAGGGAACAGGAGATGTCATTTTCACCCTACAAAGTTCAGACCTGAACCCCATGGAGGACCTTTGGGATGGTCTGGAGATCGTCCAGACCTGATCCCCGTGGAGGACCTTTGGGATGGTCTGGAGATCGTCCAGACCTGATCCCCGTGGAGGACCTTTGGGATGGTCTGGAGATCGTTCAGACCTGAACCCCGTGGAGGACCTTTGGGATGGTCTGGAGATCGTCCAGACCTGATCCCCGTGGAGGACCTTTGGGATGGTCTGGAGATCGTCCAGACCTGATCCCCGTGGAGGACCTTTGGGATGGTCTGGAGATCGTTCAGACCTGATCCCCGTGGAGGACCTTTGGGATGGTCTGGAGATCGTTCAGACCTGAACCCCGTGGAGGACCTTTGGGATGGTCTGGAGATCGTTCAGACCTGAACCCCGTGGAGGACCTTTGGGATGGTCTGGAGATCGTCCAGACCTGATCCCCGTGGAGGACCTTTGGGATGGTCTGGAGATCGTCCAGACCTGATCCCCGTGGAGGACCTTTGGGATGGTCTGGAGATCGTTCAGACCTGAACCCCGTGGAGGACCTTTGGGATGGTCTGGAGATCGTTCAGACCTGATCCCCGTGGAGGACCTTTGGGATGGTCTGGAGATCGTTCAGACCTGATCCCCGTGGAGGACCTTTGGGATGGTCTGGAGATCGTTCAGACCTGAACCCCGTGGAGGACCTTTGGGATGGTCTGGAGATCGTCCAGACCTGATCCCCGTGGAGGACCTTTGGGATGGTCTGGAGATCGTCCAGACCTGATCCCCGTGGAGGACCTTTGGGATGGTCTGGAGATCGTCCAGACCTGATCCCCGTGGAGGACCTTTGGGATGGTCTGGAGATCGTTCAGACCTGATCCCCGTGGAGGACCTTTGGGATGGTCTGGAGATCGTCCAGACCTGATCCCCGTGGAGGACCTTTGGGATGGTCTGGAGATCGTCCAGACCTGATCCCCGTGGAGGACCTTTGGGATGGTCTGGAGATCGTCCAGACCTGAACCCCGTGGAGGACCTTTGGGATGGTCTGGAGATCGTCCAGACCTGATCCCCGTGGAGGACCTTTGGGATGGTCTGGAGATCGTTCAGACCTGAACCCCGTGGAGGACCCTTGGGATGGTCTGGAGATCGTTCAGACCTGAACCCCGTGGAGGACCCTTGGGATGGTCTGGAGATCGTTCAGACCTGAACCCCGTGGAGGACCTTTGGGATGGTCTGGAGATCGTTCAGACCTGATCCCCGTGGAGGACCTTTGGGATGGTCTGGAGATCGTTCAGACCTGATCCCCGTGGAGGACCTTTGGGATGGTCTGGAGATCGTTCAGACCTGATCCCCGTGGAGGACCTTTGGGATGGTCTGGAGATCGTTCAGACCTGAACCCCGTGGAGGACCCTTGGGATGGTCTGGAGATCGTTCAGACCTGAACCCCGTGGAGGACCTTTGGGATGGTCTGGAGATCGTTCAGACCTGATCCCCGTGGAGGACCTTTGGGATGGTCTGGAGATCGTTCAGACCTGATCCCCGTGGAGGACCTTTGGGATGGTCTGGAGATCGTTCAGACCTGATCCCCGTGGAGGACCTTTGGGATGGTCTGGAGATCGTCCAGGAGGTCTGGAGGTTGAACTCCATCATTGATACCAGATGTTGGAGAAAGATTAAAAGGGAATAAATCTGGTGACGTTGTGGAAACTTGTAGAAACGAGGCCACGGAGAATTCTGCTGGAGTTAAAGAAGGTCCAACCAGATGTCGGAGTGTGTGAACTTTATCTGTGGCCATGCCGTGTAATTTCCCAACTTCTAATCACCCATCAGTATCTTAGGGTTAACTAGCAGATTACACCGGACTGACTTTATTTTTCATTGGATTAACAGTCCAGCTGATCTCAGTAGAAGTTCTTCCAGGTTTCCAGCTCTCAACCAATCCAGTTTCTCTGTACCTGGGAATCTAGGGTGGGGTGATATGACCAATATCCCATACCCAGATGTAGCTCATTTATGTCCACATAACCATATGAACTGTGTAACGTTGTGTCAGTCATCAGTTATGTATCAGATGTTGCTAGGCAACAGCAGCAGGGATCTCCTTCCATCTGGGGGAACTATGGCCGTTCCACAGGTAAATACCTGCTGCTTTTATTGACTCTATTCTTTATCCTGATTCCTGCAGGTGATAAAATGAGTTAGTTGTGTCGGAGTCCGTTGTTGGGACTGTGAGCTGGTCTGTTGTCGGTTCCACGTCGCTCTTCTTATATCCAAACCGCATCCAGACAGAAATTTCCCTCTTTTAGGAACAAGCTCATCAGTTTTGGGTTGGCTGCTCATCTTTTAGTGAATTTTAGGGGGAGAGTTGTAAAGCTGACGCATAACCAGAGAAAGAAACGAGAACCAGAACAAGTTGAGAACGGCAATTTTGTTTCTATTTCTTCTTCTTCGGTTTCTTGCCGTCTTCCTCCATGTTTGGCTATGTATTGCAGCGTGCCGTAAAAATTGTCGTAAAATACTGCAGGAAAGCAGCTTATCGATAGAACCTCGTATGAAACGAGATATTTTCTTTCGTCATATCGCCCAGCTCTAATCATCACCCTTTCGTTCTGACTCCTGCTTGCTTTTGAACCAGATCTCTGATGCAGGCGGTTCATATGAAGCGCCGTCCAGCCAAGTCTAAAAGCCAGTGATATTCCAAGCAGCTGAACCAGAAGGGAACTGGTTGGTTATGTACCACTGATTCACCATCCTATCAGAATGTATTTATTTATTTAAAAATGTATTCGTAACCTTTTCTTTAAAGATGTTCCGATGAGCTCTTCAGCTTGAATTTGTTCATTCCTTAAAAACAAAATAATAGCCAGTCTTCATTTCTTTTCTTTCTTTTTATATTTGCGAAAGCTTGACAAGAATCAGCTCAGACCTTGAATAAAACATCCATTTCACAACGGGTGACAGTCACAGGACTGACAGCCTCCAACATCCCTGAACTTCCATCAGAAGGTGAAGGTTGAAGCTCAGTCTGCTGCGAGGCATCTCAAACGGAGAACAATCTCTGTAAACTACGGAGCAGGCGAGCTGGATCGTAAACGGTAATTAACCAATCATCATTAGCTGATTTATGAGTGTTGCGTAAGCCCGGCGAGAGGAGACAGGATGTGTTTGTGTGCAGAAAGCAAAGGAGATAAACGTGGTCTTTCACATCGTACGGTGCTCCTCTGACTCCGTTAATGGAGCATAAATAAACGAGTCCACACGGATATCACCTTCAGCTGAAACGGGATGGAAATCCTTTTGTAAATGTTGATTTGTGGTTGTTTAAAGATGTCAGTGGGGAATTCTACCGACCACAGCCTGTCCGGAACTAATCTGCTCTTCACGTTTTACCTGCTACATCACACGTTGCATGCAGCCAGGCTGATTATCAGGCTTGTCTAAGTCCCTTCTGCTTCATACATTCCTGCCCACCAAGTTATCTGGCAGTTACAAGACAAACCACAGAAGAAGAAGCAGCAACTGGATATGATTGTAGGGTCATCCTTCAAGGAAGTGATCAAACTAAAAAATAAGGCAACACATGTGACCACCTCTTACTTTATAAGGTCCACCAGTTCAGCTGGTTGATCAGCTGACTGCTAACGAGCAGTCACATGACGGTCCCACGACGGTCACGAGAATTAAAACACGAGCCGGATATACAACTCCCCACCCCCCCAACACACACACACACACACCACTTGTTAATTGCAGTGATTTCTGAGTTAGTCTCATTCATAACAATATCTCATATATTTCAGCCAGTAAATACGAGCTCAAGCTGACTCATACCCTAATTTATTAAATTAAAAATCTGTGTGTGTGTGTGTGTGTGTGTGTGTGTGTGTGTGTGTGTGTGTGTGTGTGTGTGTGTGTGTGTGTGTGTGTGTGTGTGTGTGTGTGTGTGTGTCAGTGTTTGAGGTGGACACATAAAAGTTTTGCAGAGCTCCCCTTCATGCCGTCAGACCGGACTCGGGGACGGCGCCTTCATTAGTCTGATTGCATACAGTTTGTCACAAATCCACTGTGTTTATCTATGACTGAATATTTATGAATATGGAGTAAATTCCCCTCAGAAAAGCCTCCTTTTTATGGCTGTAGTTGTAAAATGATCTTTTCTATTTTCAGATTCCAGATGGAGTCTGAGCAGCCTCCACAGATAAGGTTTCTGTTATTAGCAGCTGAATGATCCTCAAGCCTCCGGTGAGGGTTTGGACTCCTGTAAGCAAAAGAAGCGCTTGTGTCGGTGGTGTGAAATGTTTCATGAATATGAAAACTTGCTTCCATAAATAGGTTTCAGTATAAGTAGTGAGAAACTTTAAGTCCCCCCTCCCATGTAGGAATCATTCCCACCTCTCCCTGAAGGATTCCTGCTCCATCACTATTTTTGTTTCTCTGTCACTTCGCTCCATCTTTCCGTCTGCACCTAAACTTCTCCTTCTCATGCAAATCCTTCACATCTCTTTTCAACTTCGCCAAAGTCTGAACCAGGATCCCCAAACCTGGTTCTAGAGGGTGGTGTTCCACAGGTTCTGGAAGTTGTCCAGTTAATCTGGAGGATCCAGATGGAAGATCTCTGCTCCAGAGGTTTTCTTCTGGAAACCAGTAAAAGGTTGTACAGACACACATCACGCAGGGAAACATGTCATAAACAGAGAAACACGTCATAAACAGGGAAACATTCAACTTTTACAGCAGAGTTTTGCATGTTTGTGTTGGGTTAAGTCTGGAGGTGCACCACCTGAGGCACGTCGCCATTCGACTGAATTATTAAACGATTGTGAGGATTTTCATGCGTCTGCTTTCCCCATGGAGGGTTTTTACTCTATTCTCTTTCCATTTATTGACGTCAGCAGAAAAATGTAATTCCATGTGTTTTCATCCTAAGCACTCTATAAATGGCTCCATATCTGCAGCTTCACATGTCAGGTCTGGTGGTGGACACACACGCTGGACAGGAAGTTAGCTCCAACAGTTCTTTAATAAAGAAAAAAAAAGAAAGAAACCCAAGGTTCAGGACAAAACAAGGTATCAGGAGAAAAACATCAGAGAAAAGGCCTGGATCGGGAGGTAAGGAAACAAAATGATCTGGCAAGGAAACAGAAACAGCCAGGCACCTAAATACTCACAAGGGAGAGAACAGGTGAAACATATGAGGCAATAATGAAGCTGGGAGGAGGAGATTGCACACAAGGGAGGGGCAGACGAGGCACCCAGGAACTGGATCCTGACAAAGAATATTTAAGCAAAGCAGAAAACTCGCAAGTCATGAGAACTGGTTATTGTTGCTTGTTTGTTCTCAGGCAGTGATGAAAAGTTGTTCCTCTTGTTCTCTGGTCTGGATGGTGGTATCCAGGATGTTGTTCCTGGTCTGGATGGTAGTATCCAGGATGTTGTTCCTGGTCTGGATGGTGGTATCCAGGATGTTGTTCCTGGTCTGGATGGTGGTATCCAGAATGTTGTTCCTGGTCTGGATGGTGGTATCCAGGATGTTGTTCCTGGTCTGGATGGTGGTATCCAGGATGTTGTTCCTGGTCTGGATGGTGGTATCCAGGATGTTGTTCCTGGTCTGGATGGTGGTATCCAGGATGTTGTTCCTGGTCTGGATGGTGGTATCCAGGATGTTGTTCCTGGTCTGGATGGTGGTATCCAGGACGTTGTTCCTGGTATGGATGGTGGTATCCAGGACGTTGTTCTTGTTCTGGATGGTGGTATCCAGAACGTTGTTCCTGTTCTGGATGGTGGTATCCAGAACGTTGTTCTTGTTCTGGATGGTAGTATCCAGAATGTTGTGCCTGTTCTGGATGGTAGTATCCAGAATGTTGTGCCTGTTCTGGATGGTAGTATCCAGAACGTTGTTCCTGGTCTGGATGGTGGTTTCCAGGACGTTGTTCCTGGTCTGGATGGTAGTATCCAGAATGTTGTGCCTGTTCTGGATGGTAGTATCCAGAACGTTGTGCCTGTTCTGGATGGTAGTATCCAGAACGTTGTGCCTGTTCTGGATGGTAGTATCCAGAACGTTGTTCCTGGTCTGGATGGTGGTTTCCAGGACGTTGTTCCTGGTCTGGATGGTGGTATCCAGGATGTTGTTCCTGGTCTGGATGGTGGTATCCAGGATGTTGTTCCTGGTCTGGATGGTGGTATCCAGGATGTTGTTCCTGGTCTGGATGGTGGTATCCAGGATGTTGTTCCTGGTCTGGATGGTGGTATCCAGAATGTTGTTCCTGGTCTGGATGGTGGTATCCAGGATGTTGTTCCTGGTCTGGATGGTGGTATCCAGAATGTTGTTCCTGGTCTGGATGGTGGTATCCAGAATGTTGTTCCTGGTCTGGATGGTGGTATCCAGGATGTTGTTCCTGGTCTGGATGGTGGTATCCAGGATGTTGTTCCTGGTCTGGATGGTGGTATCCAGGATGTTGTTCCTGGTCTGGATGGTGGTATCCAGGATGTTGTTCCTGGTCTGGATGGTGGTATCCAGGATGTTGTTCCTGGTCTGGATGGTGGTATCCAGGATGTTGTTCCTGTTCTGGATGGTGGTATCCAGAACGTTGTTCTTGTTCTGGATGGTGGTATCCAGAATGTTGTGCCTGTTCTGGATGGTAGTATCCAGAATGTTGTGCCTGTTCTGGATGGTAGTATCCAGAATGTTGTGCCTGTTCTGGATGGTAGTATCCAGAACGTTGTTCCTGTTCTGGATGGTGGTTTCCAGAACGTTGTGCCTGTTCTGGATGGTAGTATCCAGAACGTTGTGCCTGTTCTGGATGGTAGTATCCAGAACGTTGTGCCTGTTCTGGATGGTAGTATCCAGAACGTTGTTCCTGGTCTGGATGGTGGTTTCCAGGACGTTGTTCCTGGTCTGGATGGTGGTTTCCAGGATGTTGTTCCTGGTCTGGATGGTGGTATCCAGGATGTTGTTCCTGGTCTGGATGGTGGTATCCAGGATGTTGTTCCTGGTCTGGATGGTGGTATCCAGGATGTTGTTCCTGGTCTGGATGGTGGTATCCAGGATGTTGTTCCTGGTCTGGATGGTGGTATCCAGAATGTTGTTCCTGGTCTGGATGGTGGTATCCAGAATGTTGTTCCTGGTCTGGATGGTGGTATCCAGGATGTTGTTCCTGGTCTGGATGGTGGTATCCAGGATGTTGTTCCTGGTCTGGATGGTGGTATCCAGGATGTTGTTCCTGGTCTGGATGGTGGTATCCAGGATGTTGTTCCTGGTCTGGATGGTGGTATCCAGGATGTTGTTCCTGGTCTGGATGGTGGTATCCAGGATGTTGTTCCTGTTCTGGATGGTAGTAACCAGAACGTTGTTCCTGTTCTGGATGGTGGTATCCAGAACGTTGTTCCTGTTCTGGATGGTGGTATCCAGAACGTTGTTCCTGTTCTGGATGGTGGTATCCAGAACGTTGTGCCTGTTCTGGATGGTAGTATCCAGAACGTTGTGCCTGTTCTGGATGGTAGTATCCAGAACGTTGTGCCTGTTCTGGATGGTAGTATCCAGAACGTTGTGCCTGTTCTGGATGGTAGTATCCAGAACGTTGTGCCTGTTCTGGATGGTAGTATCCAGAACGTTGTGCCTGTTCTGGATGGTAGTATCCAGAACGTTGTTCCTGGTCTGGATGGTGGTTTCCAGAACGTTGTGCCTGTTACGGACTGTAGTATCCAGAACGTTGTGCCTGTTACGGACTGTAGTATCCACAATGTTGCAGGGATCCACATCTGTCTTTGATATCTTGGAAAACCTGTCTGGAATTCTGGATTTTCTCACCATTTATTGTGGAATTTATGCAGATTTACTAAAAATGGTTCCATCTCACAGTGAGGAAGAATCCTTGAAAACATTCCTGATTCCAGATGCTGATCTGGATCAGAGTGTAAGTTAGACCAGAAACTTTTCTGAGAAACATGAAGATCCTCCAGGAGTTTTTACTAAAAGTTGCGAACAGACAGATAAATGCAGGCAAACACTTAACAGCCTAGGTTGACGTGAGTACAAAAATCTGTGCAACAACAGTACAAATGGGAGTCATTTCAATTTCTGTCATTTACATCTTCGTTATCAGAAAATGATTTACCAGAACAAACTTCTAAACGTCGGTCTCACAAGAAGAATGTTCTGGATGAAACTTGTTTTAGAGTAACCCTTTCTGTGGAGTGTGTTGGTCATGCCATGAAGGCACACACGTGTTACATGGATCATGTAAAGAAGAAGAACTTCCGACTGCAACTCATCGTTCAGTGAAAAGAATCGACTCATTCATGAACATCACGTCTCTGCTGCAGAAAAACTCCAGCTCCTCCTCGCTGGCGTGTGACAGCTTCCATCTTTATCTGTCTGGGAAAATGATGGAATTATCAGCTGGGCGTGTTTTCTGACGCTGATGGAAGTTCGATCACCTGTGTATGCGCACACGTGTGTGTAACATCTGGGCAGGATGCCACTGTGGACACGGAGCAGTCACATGCCTTCATGGAAATCAGATAAGACTTAGTTTTTAATAAAAAGGACAAAGATTTGAGCGTTTTAGATGAAACTGACCCTGAAATGAGTCTCACACACACACTCACACACACACACATGGTGGGAGAAAAACTGCTGTGATCACATCAGCTTGTCTCATATGGAGGCAATACAGCGATGTCAGTGACGGACAGGAGGGCAGCGCCTGACGGGCTGAACGGTAAACAGAGAGATGGAGAGGCAGAAGAGGAAGAAAATGAGAGCGTAAATTGGTTCTCAGAGCGCTGGACGATCTCAGCTACTCCACAAATATTTACCTGCAGAGTTCAGAAGGGACTGCAGGGTTTCTGGATGAATGTAAAGTTCTGATGGAAACCAAGCAAAGAGGGAACATGAAGCACAAGGAGTGTTTCAGAGCAAAAAAAGAGCCAAAAAGCACAGAGATATGAATTAATTCCTTTTCCTAACCGTTCAGTCTGATTCAGGTTCTCAGGAGAAGCTGGAGTCGATCCCAGCTGTCATTGGGTGGGAGGTACACCTGGACAGGTCATCCATCACCATCCATCCATCTATCTATCTTCTGCCGCTTATCTGGGGTCGGGTTGCGGGGGCAGCAGCCTAAGCAGGGAAGCCCAGACTTCCCTCTCCCCAGACACATTTACCAACTCTGCGGGGGGGATCCCGAGGCGTTCCCAGGCCAGCCGAGAGATGTAATCCCTCCAGCGTGTCCTGGGTCTTCCCCGGGGTCTCCTCCCAGAGGGACGTGCCTGGAACACCTCACCAGGGAGGTCCAGGAGGCATCCTGACCAGATGCCCGAGCCACCTCAACTGGTTCCTCTCGATGCGAAGGAGCAGCGGCTCTACTCTGATCTCCTCCCGGATGACCGAGCTCCTCACCCTATCTCTAAGGGAGAGCCCGGCCACCCTGCGGAGGAAACCCATTTCAGCCGCCTGTATACGAGATCTCCTTCTTTTGGTCACGACCCACAGCTCATGACCATAGGTGAGGGTAGGAACGTCATCCATCACAATGAGTTAAATAAGAACCTGAATGGTTCTTTGGAAATAACACGTTCTGCGTACAATAGATTGTTTTAAGGCACATAATTTTACTCCAGTTGGGATGTAAAACCTTCCAAATTAAAGCTGAGTCTACACTTTAAGCCTAATTTGACTAAATAAATGTCTTTTTTTGTAAACGCCTAAAATAACAAAACTGGTGTCGGCATCTAACCCTATACGGACCTGCCTGCAGGAGATGCTGGAGAGGTAGCCGAGGTTTAAGCCGTTCGGTCCAGCTCTGTGGTTTGTTTCCAATATAAAACCAAACCGAACAGTTTCTGGGTCTCCAGCTGTAGGTCCGTAGTGAAATGTTTGGGTTCAGTTAGGACGAGGATACTGGTGTCACCTGATACAACATATTGATTGGTGAACAGAAAAGCAGCACTCCCACCATGAAAGCAAACCGAAACAAAATGTTGCAGTTCAAGATAAAAAGAAAAGGATGCAGCGTTTATTTCAAGCAGAACGGTTGAAAAAATAAGCCTTCATGACAGAGGACTAATTAATTCAGGACTCGGATGTATAAAAGAAGTAAACGTGGTAGAAGAAGTGGACTTCTGGACAGTTTACGCTTCACACCGACACACTGTTGGTAAAAAGTCATCAGAATAAGCTGAAATACGGTTAACTCCACACTACCTACAAAACATGGATAAACGGAAAGTCTGAGGTTAAAAAACATCCAGCAAAAAGCAAGAGTGTGAAGAAGAACCTATAAAAACCCAAGTTTACTCAGGCCAAGGCTCTGAAGACTGAAAAAGGGAGATACTGCATCTTAAACTTGAACTGGAGACGACTTGGTGTCGCTGTAGTAAATAAATACTGATGTTGGAAATGCTGCTCCACGCTAACCAAGAAAAAGGATAAATCTTCATTTATTCTGTCAAGGTTTGTTCACATAGAAAGTCTTTCAGAGGAACATGAAGACCTGAAAGGGATTGAAAGGAAACTTTCATGGGTCCAGCCTGTCAGTGCTGAACCCGACCGGCTGGTGTCAAGGCAGGAGTTCACAACAACCCGATTCAAGGCAATGTGATGCTCTGATCCGTCCAACATAAAGCAGGAAAACACGAATCCATCTGTCAGAAAATGAGACTGATGATTTAATCAACATAATCAGTGCAGATTCACAGGCATGTTGCAGAGCTCATGTCTCCTCCAGGAGTCAGAGGTGGACACACATCAGCTTCTATTCATGTAAAACCTTCATTTATTCTCCTTTTATTTAACGTCAAACACCATCACTGTCAAAGGACCAGTCAACAGAAACACATGGACAAACTGAGAGAAATTCTCTCTAAGTGATTTTATTCAGTAACCTTAGAGCAGGAGGGATGTCGGAAATGCTCCTGTTTCCTCGCATATCTACCTTCTAATAAAAGATTATGTGAAAGGCTCCCTCTGTGATGTTGGCTGGACCGAAGGGGGAAACTCTGATCCTCCAGGCTGCAGTCCTGCAAGTTTTCCTGCTACAACACACACAGTCAGCTGGTAATTATCTTGATGTCAAGCTTTGCATGAGCTGCTAATTAAAGCTGTTAGTCAGGTGTGTTGCAGCAGGAAAATTCATGACACTTGTTGGTCTGGAGACCTGAAGGACCGGAGTTCTTTCCATCCATCCACCCATTCATCCATCCATCCATACATTCATCCACCCACCCATCCATCCATCCATCCATCCCTTCATCCACCCACCCATCCATCCATCCATCCATCCCTTCATCCACCCACCCATCCATCCATCCATCCATCCCTTCATCCATCCACCCATCCATCCATCCATCCATCCCTTCATCCATCCACCCATCCATCCATCCATCCATCCCTTCATCCACCCACCCACCCATCCATCCATCCATCCCTTCATCCACCCACCCACCCATCCATCCATCCATCCATCCATCCATCCCTTCATCCACCCACCCATCCTTCCATCCATCCATACATTCATCCACCCACCCATCCATCCATCCATCCCTTCATCCACCCACCCACCCATCCATCCATCCATCCATCCATCCCTTCATCCATCCACCCACCCATCCATCCATCCATCCCTTCATCCATCCATCCATCCATCCATCCATCCATCCCTTCATCCACCCACCCACCCATCCATCCATCCTTCCATCCATCCATACATTCATCCACCCACCCATCCATCCATCCATCCATCCCTTCATCCACCCACCCACCCACCCATCCATCCATCCATCCATCCAATACCTCTTATCCGGGGTTGGGTGGCGGAGGCAGCAGCAGCCTAGCCACATTTGCCAACTCTGCGGAGATCCCAAGGCGTGAAGTTTACAAATAAAGCTGAATATATATTTTGCAGTGGGCGGGGCTTCTTACTGTCATAATACTGGAATGGAAATTTAATGAGAAAAAAAAATCCTTTGAGGGAGGTGGTCTGCAGATGAAGGGAAGAGGTCTTGTGGTTGCGTCTGATAATAAAGAAGTTTATAATAAAGCTTTAGAAATATTTACAGTTTTGTTTCTTCTCCTTTTTATAGGAAATAGAAACCTCATAAATCCCATTAAAAAGAACAGTAATGAAGGCTGGATGATGAGAATTCATTGTTAAAATGGACCAAACAGCAGCAGTTTCAACATGTTCTACAACCTGCACCTGTTAAATGCTACCATGTGTTGGGAAGTCGCTGTTCTTCTGCATGAGCCTTCTCAGAGAGGTGTGTATATGTCGATATGTGGTGACTCTAATGTGGACACAGAGTCACTGCACTTTACATCCAGCTGTGTCATTTTTCTGTCAGCACTGTCAGAGTTCATCATCATATCCAGCGAAAGGACTGTAAGTTTCTGATATGAACCGAAGGATCTGGCAACGATACACTTGAGCCACAGGGGCAAGTAAACAGAGTTTACCCAACTAGACGTATCGCCAGAGAAGTCCATGGGCTTTGGGGGAATTAGCTCTTCCTGCTGCTACAGAAGCAAGACCGAAAGCAAGAGAACTGTTGGACTCCTTCTGCAGGTAAACAAAGTTAATGTGGGTTAGTTAATGGTGTCTTTGAGCTGTCCCCGGCTGGCTGTCCATCCACATGCACAAGCGTGACCTCAGCTTGTGTCATGGCTGCTGGCTACGCCCTGTTCCTGTGCAACACTGAGAAAACAACACTAAACCTTGCAAATGATGGTGCTTTTAGACAAGATATTTGGAGCTGATGAATGGAAACATTAATAGCAGCAAACTAATGGAATGCAGTGACATGGCAACCCAGACGTCTCGGGAAGTACAGCCGCCTCTCTGGCTGCAATGAAAGTTCCTCTTTTTCTGACAGATTTCTGAAAATCGGGGCAGAAATGTGTGTTTGTGCCTGTTGGAGCTCTGTTACAGGGCACACGCTCTATCGCAGGATGGGAGCAGCTTGTCATGCTTGGCTGGTTGTGAATAGCAGCTCTGTGTGAGGTCAGTCAGCGTTTCCATATTCTCTGATAGCCATCATACACTGAGGGGCCACTGCTGGGCCGAACACATAAAACCCTGTTTAGCTTTGGAACAAAAACCTTTTGCAAAGATAATAGAAAGACAGAAGGTGGTTCTTGTTTCCTTCATGCAGTCATCTTTGTGTGCTTTAAAGGAGCATGAACCAAACAAACCCTCCTGGGTTGATACCAGCATGGCGTTGCAGCTTAGCAGGATGGCTGAGTTAAACCAGACCTCTTCAGCAAATCCGGGTCACGTTAGACCTGCTTCCTGCCAGCGCAGACCCTTCTGCTGACAACGGCCATTTTTCACATCATATACCACTGCTCACACGTAATCATTAATGTGAGGGAGAACATGCTTAAGCCTCTCATAAAGCTTGTTTATTAAAACTCCAGTATTATTAATTTTCTGTCTCTATGGGGCTTTGTCATAAAACTGGATTTTATTGTGGTAAAGTTTAATCTGAGGGTAGTTTCAGACCGATATTACTCATATTGCATGTTATTAAAGACTCTGCAGAACCCAGTCCAACTCCAGGTCGCTGCAGTCTTACTGGGGTGTTACCAGAACCAGGGAAGGGCTTCAGAGGGTCAGCAAGGTAAACACAAACAAACCTTAATAAAAAGCAGATTTAGAAATAAAACTGACTTAAAAGCGACCAGAGGAATCTGGGGTCACAGGTGGGCCTGCCAGGGAGATGATGCCTCAGCAGGTCTCTGATCCGGGCTGCTGTCTGCTTGGGTCAGATTGCTTCTGGAAGCCAGAGCAGAAGCATCACATTGCAACAGTCCAATGATCCCTCCTGTTTACTTCAGCTGGGTTTGGTGTTTTGTCGTCTCCTTGTCTTTCCTCTCAGCTGCTTCCATGTTGCTCCGTCTCTTTTATATCTTGATGTTCTGATTGGAGAACATTTAGTAAAATGGACCAAAGCGACTAGAGAAACTGTGGAAGCTAACGAGGAAATGTAACGGTGGATTGATAGAAGATAAGAACGCTGGAGCAGCTGCAGTCAGTCTCCTTTTCCTCTGTCTGCAGGATGAGAGACGTTGCATTGGAGGAAGAAAAGTCGCCTGTGTTGCATCCTCTTCTTCAGTCGAACATCACAGCTAAACTCATCACAAAACGCAGAAGTGGCTCCGTGAAAGTGACTCTCATTGAAGCTGGATGGGTTTCTTATTAAAAACAAAGACGTATTAATCCACAAAAGAGGCTGTTATGATGTGAAATGAGCACTTTGAAGTCTGAGATGTTCGGTTTTAATTTCTTCCTGTTGGTCTTCTGGAGGAGGGAACGGCTCCAGGATGACGAAGATGAAGTGAGAAAGGATCCAAGGCAGAATCCATCCATCCAGAACAGGAACAACATGCTGGACACTACCATCCAGCATCCAAGGCAGAATCTCTGCTCGCTGGTTCTCCGTTATTATCGTCTCATCCATCTTATCACATCTTCTCAGGTTCCGATGTTCTTTGTTTCTGTCCTCGTTTTGGATCAGAATAGATGTTAAAATAATCCAGTTGTAGATAAACTCAGAGCTGGACTGTCTCAACTCATCCATCCAGTTCTACTC
Organism: Telmatherina bonti; assembly: GCF_933228915.1. Classification (NCBI taxonomy): domain Eukaryota; kingdom Metazoa; phylum Chordata; class Actinopteri; order Atheriniformes; family Telmatherinidae; genus Telmatherina; species Telmatherina bonti. The sequence goes on along the minus strand of NC_136610.1, from coordinate 38,155,769 downwards.
ATCAGTCCCCATCTAACTAGCTTTTTCTAGTTTCCACCCATCGCCGCCTTCTCTCTTCATCTGCGTAACGACTAAGCAGCTCTCGCCAACACCTAAACACGAAGCATCCGCATGCAGGAGACACTTCCACACGACAGCATTTGATCATCAGAGGACATCGTGGGGATTCATCAGAGCTTTTGTTCAGCATGGTTACACTCCGTAGCTAAATAAGAACAACACTGATCACAACGTTAATTCATCAACAAGATTCTCATTTTCTCTGAAGTCGGCAGAAAAACTGTCATTTGAACATAAAGAAACAAGGATTCAGCTGCTGGAAAAAGTTCTCATTCGAAGCATTTTTTAATGGCATAAATAGTATTTAAAAGGTTCTATTGAAGGTCCTTCACTTGAATGAAACTCTCATTGAAACTTTTACATAAAAATCCTTAAGTAGTGCTTAAAATGAGTACTAAATGCAAAAGAAGTGGAAGTCAATTTATCATGTAATGACCTCTTGTAAACCACCATCACACATTCCACTTTTTAATATCCTGAAATTTAGCATTTTTTCTTCAAACATCTTCTTTGATGATTTGCTAATTTGCATGAAGCAAATATTTAGATCAACATTTCTAAATGAAAAGCAGCTTTTGAGGGGAAATTCAGAGTTCAAGCCAGCTCGTCCAAGGTCAGACATACAAACATGTAACATTCATGACAAAAGAGCAAAACAGAACCGAGCTACGCTCAGGCCATGCAGCTATTACAGCGCTGCCTTACAATAGATAAGAACAGAGATACAATAGGATCATAGGGGGTCAAGGGCACAAAAGGTCATGAAAATACAGAGAAAAAAAACCTCATACACTGAAGCACAGACTGAACGAGACACACAAAGTCCAGGAAGGCGGTGAGTCATGTGGGAGGGGGCTGGGGGTGGATGAGGAGGGGGACAGAGCGTCTATGAACATCTCTTCTTCTGTTCTCAGGGGGGGTTCCACCGGCCCAAGGCCGCTGGGACGCCGAATCCAGATATGATTGTTGTTTGGGTCCCAGGCGAGAAAAACAATTTGCCCTCGGCCTTGAGTCCATAGCTGATCTCAGGCTGGCAGCTCCAGACAGCCGAATTTCTACCGATCCTAGCAGACATTTTCTCCATGTTGTTATCGATTCTGCGGACCAGCTCCGGGACCTCGGCCAAATGACCAGTTTGGGCCACATTGGCATCCTGCTTACGGTCGAGTCCGGTCAACGCCAGAGTCTGTGCACTGCTAGCCCGGTACATACCGTTACAGAATTCTGGCAGCCTGCCAGTTGTTGCCAGAATCTCACGAGTCTTCAGGTAAATCAGGACTCCACCAGCGCCAATCAGCAGAATCTCGATCACCAATAATCCAAAGATGTAAACATCCTCCACGTCCTCAGAGGACAGAACCGCCAGACACATCGGTCTCCATCTGGTCTCCACCCATGAGTCCTGAACTTATCCAGCCGGAAGCGTCGCTTCAGGACATGCGGGCTCCCCTCTGCCCGAACTTTGGGTGAAATGAAAAATGTTCATTAATTCATCCATACTCTGTGCTGTCCTGTCCATAATCTATAATCAATACTCGCTTAGAGCTCATTTCTGCGGGACGTAGAAGACGGACGGACAGTTTCATACGTCCCCGGCGTTGGTTCCATACATAACTAGTTCCTTATAGCTTAACTATCCGTCACAACACAGGAAACAGAGCAATCCCACCAGAAACCACGGGGGGGGCAGCGTTGCGTTCTACAGCTGACACGCAACCAGTGAGAGGAACAAACCAGAGAAGAAGAGAAACAGGAAGAAGGCGACGCAGAACCCGCCAAATGAAAATCAGAAGAAAGTTGAGGAAAATTTAGAGACCAGTTAACGTGCGTGTCTGGACGGTGGGAGGATCTGAGGCGGTGACATTTTTCAGATGATTAAAGTTTCACTCAAATCAGTTTAACACGAATCATCTCCGACTGCACATCGTGGCGGTGTGCATGTGCTCAAACACGCTTTTCATGGCATGATCTTGATTCACATGCAAACACTTCATAAAACATCAAGACTTTAACGACATAAATGATGAAATTAACTTTCGGTTCAACAGATCAGTGCAGCATTTCTGATTGATTTCACCACTTAGATATGAATTATTAAGCACCTAATTATACTCCTGGAATCCTGTTTTCATGTTGTGTTAATCCAACCAACATCCAGCCAGTCGATATCAGAGCAGCGCTCTGGTTTCTGCATTTTGTTTCCATCCTGAAGGCTTTAAATTCTGCTCCATGCTTCTGAAAACTAGCCTGAATTTCAGCAGCTCACAGCAGTATTCATGCCGCTTTTTCAGAATTTCACACGTTTTGAAATTGTTGAACAGAAATATATTTTATTAGAATTTAATGTGAGGCCAACAAAGTGACCCACAGCTCTGAAGAAAAAAGAAAATTTTAAATGATTTTTGTTTTGTTTTGATTTTTATTTGTAAAAACAAGAAAAGTGCAAAAGTCCAGACCTTGGTCTATGCATAAAATGTTGTTACCTGAAGGAAAGTTTGACTCTGAAACTTGTGAGGAAGGAGACGGTAGTGTCGCGTGCAGCGCCGCAGCCAGAATGATGGCCAGATTTAGATTAAAACTTTGCCTAAAATCCATAATGATGTATGATTTTATGTTCTCTTAATGCTCCCAAAGCAGACTTCCAGACACTGATCCATATCTGCAGCATGACACAATGACGAGCTGCAAAACCAACAGTCTCTTTGCTCTTTTCCATGTACTTTTATTTTCCTACAGGATCCTCCTGACAGGATTTCCAGGTTTTTCTCTGATAAATGAGATGCAGCAGCAGACATGAAGCAGCTCCACCGTAAGACAACCTGCACGCCTACTTCCCATTTCCCTGCTGTCCGTTATTCTTTCTGTAGTCTGTCATCAGCAGCATGACACTACAAGCCGGTCCACGTGCACGTTGCTTCTCCTCATCGCCTCTGACACGGATGTTTATATGAGAATGTCACATGATTCTCCATGTAGATCATAAAGTTTAATGACAAAGATTCTTGTTCGTTCACCGCATCAAAAGATGTTCTTAGCTTTGAAATTTCTGGGATTACTTTAGTGGGATTACTTTACTCCTTCTGGGATTACTTTAGTAGGATTACTTTACTCCTTCTGGGATTACTTTAGTGGGATTACTTTACTCCTTCTGGGATTACTTTAGTGGGATTACTTTACTCCTTCTGGGATTACTTTAGTGGGATTACTTTACTCCTTCTGGGATTACTTTAGTGGGATTACTTTACTCCTTCTGGGATTACTTTAGTGGGATTACTTTACTCCTTCTGGGATTACTTTAGTGGGATTACTTTACTCCCCTTGGGATTACTTTAGTAGGATTACTTTACTCCTTCTGGGATTACTTTAGTGGGATTACTTTACTCCTTCTGGGATTACTTTAGTGGGATTACTTTACTCCTTCTGGGATTACTTTAGTGGGATTACTTTACTGTCCTGTCCTCTGGTTTTACTGGCAGGACTCTGACATTTCCGTGGTTGTTGTGTTGCCGGTGAGTTTACTGACGGAGATTCTTCTCCTTCATGTCGTAGCTGCAGCTCTGGATCTGCAGCTTCTCCATATTTCACAGAATTTTAATGAAATCATTCCATCGAGGTTTATAAAACGTTTTATTGGATTCACCAGAAATCTATGCAGGAATGTAACTAAATATTTCATCTTCCTAAACCATCTTCGACATTTCATTTGACTTTTAAGCCCCTGGTAGTCACCTGTTCTCTTCCTTATTGATTAACATATCGACAACACGATTTTCTGGAAAGGCTTTATGTTGGTTTTCACTCTGTGTGGAACATTATCCCAGAAGTATCCGTAAACGGTATTTTATCTGGCTTGTGCAGGAAAAACTGCAGTCTGCAGCTTCTTTTTGTTCAAATAAAAACAGGAAAGTACAGTAAGGATGAACAGTCTTTGTGTAGAAACTGCCAAACAGGCAGGAAGCGTTGAGGGCAGAGTTTCTGACGTTAACCGAACAGGTGAATGGACGTCTTCTTCCTGCTTCATGTCGGAGAAACGACTCATAAGCCAGTTTCTAAGAACACTTTAGTTTTTATGAAGACAAACGCGGCGTTAGAGTGTCTCTGGTTGGGATTTTCTCACAGCTTAACTCTTCATTAAAAGCAGCGTAATGGTTCCGCTGTTCCGCTGCAGCTTCTCTGCTTCCAGAAAATAAAA